>NC_057944.1:12556333-12808833 GCF_018555375.3 Anguilla rostrata
GTGAATACTTCAAGGGCATTGATTTCGGAGCTGGAATCTGCTTGTGATGTGGAAGGTAGTGCGGGGGGGGAAAGTCGTATGTCTTTGTGGAGCCCGTGTGTGGAATGTTGTTAACGTGTCGGTTGAAAATGGTTCCTGTGCCGGACAGTTTTAATTACCCTGATAAACTTGGCGAAGATGTTGGCTTAATTGGGCGGGTTTGTTTACCCCCTGGGCACAGAAATGTTTAAGGAGAAATTCAGGAATGTTTGGAACTGAACGTTGTTCAGTTTAAGTTTGAAGCAGTGGCTTAAACCCTTTTTGAATAATAAAGAACAGTCTGTAGTTTCGATATGCTCTAAAAGTCCCCCAGGGTCTGTAAGTTAAATACACAGGTCAGTCGAGTGAAAAGAAAGAGAGACCCAGCCGTCCAACCTCTCTGTGCTTTTATTTGCCTCGGTCTGCCTTTCCTTGACTGTTCATTTCTTTTGCCCTTTTCCTCAGATGTGTGTCCTTCCTTTTTTGTCCCTCCCCAGGAGCCGTAGCTGTGGAGACCCGGCGAGAGGGCCCCCCCGTCAGCGCCGCGTCCCTGCTCCCGCCTCCCCCCCCTCCGAAGAAGGCCGCCCGCATGCTGGCCCTGGCCCTGGCGGAGTCCGCCCAGCACGCCACGGAGCTGTCTCAGAGACGGGCATCGGGCCCGCCCACTCCCTCCTCCCCGCTGCCCCCGCAGAGCCCGCCGGACCGGCCCCCCCAGCCCCAGACCGCCCCCTCCACCGCCCCGTCTCCGCCGGCAACCACCCCCGCCCCCGCCGATGGCCAGGAGACAGCGGGCGGGCCGTCGCCCGACGGGAGCGACTGCGCCAAGTCACCGGCCGCGCCGAGCGCCAACGCCGATGCCAACGTCGCCGCCAGCCGGGGCAACGATAGCAGCCTCTGCAGCGCTGCCCTCCGCTCGGCACACGCCAGCCAGCACACCAGCCCCCCCACACAACATGCCAGCCCGCCCGCACAACAGCCAGCCCCCACACAACATGCCAGCCCGCCCCACAACATGCCAGCCCCCCCGCACAGCATGCCAGCCCCCCCGCACAAATATCACCCCCCCGCGGGAGCCCTGAGAGATCACAGCTGCCCGTTAGCCTCCCCTCACCTGTCAATCATGCCAGGGAGGGCGGGGCTACACCACAGCAGCATCCAGAGGTGAGAGACGGAGGGGTGCTGTGATTGGCTGTGCTGTAGAAATGTCGCTTCTTGCTGCCATGTCTCCAGACTGACGCTTTTGTCGTCTTGTTTATGTCTCCTCAGACGCAGGCCAGCGGCGGTGCCCCGTCTCCAACCGCGCCCAAACCCGCCGAGACGCCGGTCACCGCGGAAACCGCCCAGCCCCGCGCGGCCCCCGTTGCGCCCGCGCCCCTCCGCCCGGCCGAGAAGCCACGGGAGGCTCCGCCCCGCCCCGAGCCCGTGGCCCCGCCCCCCGCCTACAGCGCCACGCCCCCCGCCCCGCCCGCGCGGTCGGCGGAGAGCAGGCTGGCGGCCGCCGCGTTCTCCGGCGCGGAAGCCGCCAACGCCTCCAACTTCCACGCCATCCTGGCGGAGGCGGCGGTGCCGGCCTCGGTGGCGGAGCTCCTCCCACAGCCGGCCCCGCCCCCGCGGAAGTCCTCCGCCCACCAGCCGGCCTACCTGTACTACCCTAAGGCCGAGGGGCCGGCGGAGCCCCCGCCTCCGGAGGCCTACTACCACCCGCGGGCCGTCCCGGCGGGGCCGCCCTACCACTACCGGCCGGAGAGCGTGCCCCCGCACGTGTCCTGGGCCTCCAAATCCGAGCCGCAGGTGCTGTACGCCCCCTGCGCCGACGGGCGCTACGCTACCCTGGGGCCCAGGTCCTTCCACCAGTCCTTCAAGTCCCAGGGCCCTCCCAGGGGGGAGTACCCCCCCGGCAGGCACCCCAGGCCGGGGTACGGCGTCCCGGACGGGGGCCTGGCGTACCCCGCCATCCGCAGGGTCCAGTCCCTCCACGCCGCGCCCAGCGGCCCCCGCACGCCGCCCCTCCCCCTCCCGGAGGACGAGCCGCCGTACTACCAGCGCCCGGCCTACCACTACAAGGCGGTCTACCGGCCCGCGCCGCCGCCGCCGCCGTCGCCTCAGGGGGACTACCACGTGACCCAGCTGCAGCCATATTTCGAGAACGGGCGCGTGCAGTACCGGTACAGCCCCTACTCCGGGGCCCTCCCGCCGGACGGGGCCTGCTACGAGTCGGAGGCGTACGGCACCGTCCGGCTACGCCACGGACACCCCGCCTCCGCCCGCGGCCCGCACCATCCGCCGTTCCCGCCGCACCCGGCCCGGGCGGGGGGCAAGGCCCCGGGGTACCTGTACCTGTCCCGCCACGCGCTGCCCCTGGGCAAGGAGCACAGCTTCGTCAGCCGGGACATGCCCCCGTCGGGCGGGGCCAGGGGCGGGGCCTACCCGGCCTGGGACCCCCAGGAGTCAGAGAGGCTCTACATGCACTCCCTGCGGCGGGAGAGCCGGGCCAGGCAGAAGGTCAAGGGTCACGGGCCGCCCCCGTACGACAACGTGCCTATCCTGGAGGCGGGGCTCCCCGAAATCCGCCACCTGCGCAGCAAGTCGGACCCTGGGAAGGCCGTGCTGATGGCCGCGGTCCACCACCACCACCCCCGGCACCCCCCTTTGGACCCGGACGCGCCGGTCTACGCGGATCAGGACAGGCGCTACCATGGCAACGGTCTGGCCCACCACAGCGGCTCACGGAGCTCCCAGCATGCACAGCACC
Organism: Anguilla rostrata; assembly: GCF_018555375.3. Lineage (NCBI taxonomy): Eukaryota > Metazoa > Chordata > Actinopteri > Anguilliformes > Anguillidae > Anguilla > Anguilla rostrata. The sequence continues at coordinate 12,559,104 of NC_057944.1, forward strand.
AGGACCCCAGCCTGAAGGGCGAGCTGACGGACCACAGGCAGGGGGGCCGGCACCGGCAGGAGCCCCCCGAGTCCAGGGGCCACCCCCCGCTCTACGAGTACCCCGACTCGGACCGGCACACGGGCAGGGTGAAGGACGACCCCCAGGTCCCCCTGAAAGCAGCCGCAGCCCCCAAATCTGAGCGATCGCAGTGTGCGAGGGAGCGACACCACTACCACCACCAGCCACCAGAGGGCGCCGAGTGGGACCCCCGGGTAAACCACGCCCCCCAGCCCCACGGGAAGCGGGCTGCGTCTCATTACGACAACCTGGACGACTATCACCCCGCCCCTCAGCAACCCGTCCCCCACAGCCGAGGAGGGGCGGGGCACTTTCCCGGCAGCGGGTTCACGCCCTCTCACGGTAACAGGACCTTCTCCACGGCCCTTGGACAGGGGGCCTTCCTGCCAGCAGAGCTGCCCCTCCAGAGGCCCGAGACAGAGGTGCGTGCCGAGTGACGGGCTCGAGCGGATGTCCCCAAATAAAAAACAAAAAAAACAATCCAATTCAGCAGCCTCTGCGGGACGGTGGACTGCCTCCTGAATGCATTTTATTTTTACCTCCCTGTTTTTTTTAATGAAACCGTCAACAAAAAAAGAAAAAAAAAAACTTTTTAACTGAAGTGAATGTACCGTAACCTTGAATATTACACACATGTGACTTAGCCAAAGGCAGGGGTGATCAGAAGTACATTTACTGCTAAATATCAAACAAAGAAGCAAAATCTCTCTCTCTAGTACATACACACACATAGATTATATATATATATAAACTACTGGCAAAAGGGGGATTTACATTTAAAGTTATAGTTGTATTTTATTTGGAAGGAATGAGGGAGTGTTGGGGGTTTATAGGAGGCAAATGCTTGCATTTTAGAAATGCATGTCCAGTTAGAGAACAGTTCTCTGTGCTGTCGGGTGTCTGGGGGGTTGGGGGGAGCGGGGGAGCTCAGTGTATGCACAGACTTAAGCTTTTCCCATTTGGGCTGTCTCTCAGAGCGGTGTGAGCGGTTCGTCTTAAAGACGGAATATTCAGGTGTGACTTCATTTTCTTCTTCAGTTTCTCAGCCATAACGCGCACTTTTTGCACCTAGATTTATCCGTACGCCCACCTGCACGCTTGAAACGCTCCTTTGTTTTCTGTGTCGTGCTGGGGAATGTCGAATTTGAAGTTTGAGTGCCTTTGGTAAAGTTTGTGCTTCCGTCACACGTGAAAGCAGCACCGAAAGACAGGAACTGTCCTCATCGCCAACACTGTCCCCTTTTTGGAATCATATGAAGGGATGACACATTACATGTAGCATCTTTTCATTCCACTGTCAGTGCCACTGAACTAATTAACAATGTCAATCGAGTGCTTTTGCCCATAGTAGTGACATTTAATGCTTGAGAGTTCAGTTTTCACTACACTGACATAAAGAAGCATGTATACTAGACTGCACTGCTTATCAAAAAATAGATATTCGAGATTTTAGCTGCAATTACATTTTAAATTGAAAAAAAATCTTGATTTGGTATTCAGGCTTCATAATGTTTAGTATTAGAAATGTCACTGCTTCTGAATTCCAGTGTCATCATCTACCATTTCTGTTCATTTAAATAGTCTGCACCCTCCCATTTCTCTAATACAGTACTGTACGAAGAAGACAAGCCATTAAGGTTCCCTGGCTGACAGGCCAGAAAGTCAGGTTTTGAAATCAAAGTTTTCTTTTTTAAAATAGTCTGTTACCCTGGGGTTAAGAAATACTCCTGTAAACCTGGTCTTTTGATGGCTGAAAGTAAAAAGAGACCAACTTTAAAAAATAATAATAATTGGGTTATGGAACTGGAAGGCGAATTGGCAGGTACTCAATTATTTAGCATTACATGAATTAAATGATCAATTCTTACTTTGATTATACTGCATAACTTCTCTGATTTTTCCAGTTTGTACTGCTGTGCATATCTATGCCTTTTTGAGTGAAGGTGTGTGGGAATTTAGCACTTGGTGGCGTTGCCGTTCTCACAAAAAAATATTATTTTTTAAATCACACTTTTAAAAATGCATTCCTCACTACGCACAGCCCCCATTCACTCCTGTGACCCGGTAGGTTCAGATGCTCAATGTGGCCATGCTGGGGAATGGTACATTTACCCTGTTTTACAAATGATTCACTCTTTTATGGAGCCAACTGAGTTTGTTCCCCCAACCCATAAAAGGTTCTGAATGTGAGAAATAATTCCTGCGTATGTGTGCCAAAAAAATCTCATCTCAAAAACAGAAGAGTATAAAATTTTTCTGTGGTACGTTGTACGTTTAAAGTTTTCATTCATGTTTTATTTATGTTGTTGGAAGTAAACTGGATGTTCTCTTAATAATATTTTCAGACGTGTCTTCAGTTTCAGTGTGCTTCTTGCAAATGAAACAGCACTTTTGGGCTGTTTGGACTGCCTTTTCCATATGTTGGCGTGCGAATGTAATTCATTTCAGAGTGGAGAGGTTCTCAAGTATGTCAATATTCTGTGCTATGTATGAGTCATGGTTTTGTGAGGAAAGGCATCTTAAAGTGGAAATAAAATTATTTACATGAAATGTACCAGATTTAATTACAGTATTTTTATAATCTATACAACTGTTTTAATTATAGTCATATTGATTAACTATATTGACAGCAAAACATGCATTTCTTTAAGACAGTAGTACATAGAGGTGAATACGATTCTGAAATAATCAGAAATGTATTTATAATTGTTGATTCGTTATCAATTTGATTTTTTTCACACAGGGGCGTAAATCATAAATTAAGACCCTGGATTATGCAGTTTTGTTGAACCGTAGTATATAAGGTATTAGTACACCATTCATGCTTTCAAAATGCTAATATCCCAACTAATTGCCAAACGGTAGTATTTTGATAAAATGCGCAAATGCTTTCATTTGACCTCACCGAAAAGGTTGTGGTGTTCTTGGTATGGCTGTTAAACTAGCTGGTGTGTACGCAGCAGCGCTACAACCACACACAACACTGCTCCAGGTGTGGCACGGGTAATGTTGGGGTGTTGCCACCGTTGATTCAATGGTACGCTAAGACTTTGGAAGTAATCTCTGTCGTTTGGAAGCTCCAAAAGAAACGCTGCGGGCTGAGGAGAAAGTGGTACACAGCGCTGACCGGGGTCAGTTACGGTAGAGATGCCGATGTGGAAAGCTGCCTTTGTTTGAAGCGCTAAATTGACACGGTGAGCGCTCTGTTGCTCTTATTTCCCGTCTGGTTGAAGGAAGAGCACTGCATCGTGTAGCAGGGAGGGAAATTTCAGGACTTTCACACCCCCGGAGGTATATATACGTAATGCTGACTGGTACCGGTTATACTTTTTAAAATAAATATATTAAAAAGGTGTGTTTTTTTATGACTATTTTTAAAATGGGACTGTGCATTACCCAGACGGTGAACTGTGTATGCAACCAGTGCAGTTAGGAAGTACTGATAATGGTATTCTCTAGAACAGTGGTGTCCTTTTGTACATTACCTGTTTATGTGTATATATGTATATATACGTATGTGTACAGTATGTCATACATGCAGACTGGATATAATATTAAACAATGTGAGTCAAAGTATTATGTTTCTCTTTGCGCATTTGTAATTTGGCTTCGTAACATTTTCTGCACACAGACGGAACGTTAAGCGCGGCATTAACGTCTGTCGGTGTAACGGAATTTAATCTCTTCTCACACTCTCCAAAGTGCTTTGCCCTCTAATCCTCCGTCTCTTGTGTTTTCCCACTTTTTTCCGTTAATTCCTCTCTCGAGCCTTGGCGCACATTCATGTCAGTGTTCCGTAAGTGTTCATTCTTTCCGTGTGCTTACCAGCCGTCTCTCTCTCTCCTACTTTCACTGTCCGCAGCTTCTGTAACCATGGTGATCGCTCAGTCTGAACATGACAGGCATCAGAAATACAGAGCAATACAGGCATCTTGTGGTGCTTACTACATTGGACAGTTAAGGTGGGAAATAATCATCCAATGTTAATAACACTGTCCACTGGCGGGCTATCCTCTCAAAAAACGAACAGATTTGTTAGTTAGTCAGACGTGAGCGTGCTAACCGTTGCAAGACAAACACAAAGCAAAAAACCTTCAAGTTTAAGAATGTGGTAAAAAGGCATATTCTTTGCATAGGCTGAATTAAGACCTGTAATAATTACGTTTGAAATCAGCACTTTCATACATATAATTTATTAATACATTCCCTGTGCCACTTTCTAATTAAAAATTGTAATATAGCCTCATGGGCATAATGGCTTTAAGCAAACACATTTTTTTTGAATTACATTTTTTTTAAATCCTGTGAATATGAAACCTTTGCAACCAATTTCAACCAAATGACAACAGTATGTCCGAATGCCATTCATCATACAAAATTGTAACAGGTTAGTAGAGCTTTCAGTTTTCTCTTTCGTCGTAGACCTATTTAACAATCCATCAACCCCTAAAAGCTCATGGAAAAATGGATGAAGGCACAAATATAAAACAGTGACAGAGCTTAATACAGGGAAAATACAGCCAAATGCATGCACTCAACGGTGGCAGATTCAACATCCATTGTGTACTTCCATTGCACTTCTTCCAAGGAACTGATTATTTCATTTGTTGTGTCTTTGTCAAATTAAATGAAGAGGAGGCTTAATTTTGATTTGTTGTACGTTGATGCTAAATACACTAACGGCTATGGGTGGGAGCTGTTATGATCTGTCGGGCAATCGTTTCTCTTGATGCTTCATTTTGTTTTATGTGAAGGAAATGTATGGTCACCGAGTCATGCGAATAGGATCCTGTGTATGTTGGTCTACATTTGGGCCTGGTGGTGCCTGATGTTCTGCTCATATGTTATCAGCCCCAGGATTCCTGTTGCTGCCCAGTTTACCTCGGCTCCTCGGTGTCTGCGGTTTGGGTTCGGCCTGTGTGCTGCCGCACCAGGTCAGTGTGCTCCTTGAAAGGCCTTGGGCTTGCCTCCGGAACTTCTGACACACAGCTAAAAAAGGTCATGGAAAGTGTTGCCCTTAAAGGACCCCCTCACTGCCCTCTCTGCTCTGCTTTGCTTTAACAAGAAGCTGGTGGAAGACGACAATTGGAGATATGACACAGACCAACATGCGTCGTCTGATGTTTTTAACACAGACTTCTCAAATGGGGCTGTGTGTGCACTCTAAAAAAAGAAAGACACTAAGTAAAGCTATTTGTGGCCCACTCCTTCAGTCCTAGGACATTTAATGATGTACTCTGTTCAGTCTTGTCAAATTTATGATGGAGGGGATTTCAGTGGCAACATCATTTGTTTTATTTTATCCATGTGCCTAGGTTGACCTATTTTGTGGGCTGACACTCATATTGATTTTAATACACACACAGACACACATGCGTGCATACACATACATTTTGATCTAGGCATTATTATCCATACATCTTAGCTGATGGCAGTAACAGAATTCACAAATGTTCATTTCTGAATAGGTGTGTTAATATGGCAGTTGTTTAGGTTAACTTAGCTTTATACCACATGTAAACAATAACCTCAGGTCCCCAGATCCCAGACTCATTCCTTCACCAGAGATTATGATGAGAGCTAGCCAATGGCTCAGATAAATCAAGCTTTAAATGAAGAGAGACGAGTAATCCTTGGTATAGTCATATTCCTCAGCCTCTCTATATTGACATCTGGCCACCGTTTCATCAGCCTTACAGCCCATTGGATTTCCAGTCCCCTCTAGGTCTTCCCAGGTCATTACTGCAAGAGATAATGGGATTCTCAGTTGACCATCTTCATTAAATAATAACTAATATAAATACAATTGGCTCGGTTCCTTACGAATGATTTGGAAAGCCCAGATGTGAACCTAAGTGTATGATAATTGGGCTTTCAGATGGAGTTAAACCAGAATGAATGTGGCCATTAAAAGCAGGTGGGCTTTTTTCCTGTATCAGGTGGAGACTTCATGACAGTGTGATGTGCAGGAGGCTGTTTAAGATGGGAAACCATGTTCCTGGAACCTGCAGTAGGATGCATGAAAGCCACATTGGGACATGAGGGAAAAAAATCTTTAATTTTGGTGACAAATAGGATGCAACTGTTTTGTGTACATAAGCACACTGAAACTACAAAAGGAAACTGGGGTGATATGACATTTTCTGTTGTTCAGAATGTGGACAAGTAGGCATTAATCCTGGTAAAGGGTAAAGGGTGAAAATCTAAATTAAATAAATCTGCACAAAATATCTGCATTTATTGAAAGATGCGTTAACTTGGCGATTAGCAGGCAAATTGATCTTAAATATTTTCTTCATAACATGTACTGTAGGTGATAGCCTAGTATTTACAAAAATGTGGTATGACTGTGATATGATTGTTTGTGCCAGATGTGGTGGTTCCAGCATCTCAGAAACTGCTGCCCTCCTGGGATTTTTATGCACTACGTTCTCTAGTGTTTACAGAGGATAGTGGTAAACAAAAATGCATCCAGAAAGCAAAAGTTCTTTGGGTTAAAACAGCTTGTTAACTATATTGACTATGCAGACTCTTTAAAGCTAACAGAAAGGTCGCAAATGCTCAAATAACATCTGTTTAAAACAGTGGTATACATAAGGGCATCTCCAAATATAAAATGCATAGAAATTTGAAGTTCCACTACTGTCAGCTAAGAACAGGAAGAGGAGGCTACAGTGGGCATCCATCCATCCATCCATTATCTATACCTGCTTATCCTGGTCAGGGTTGCGGGGGGTGCTGGAGTCTATCCCAGCATGCATTGGGCGAGAGGAAGGATTACACCCAGGACAGGCCGCCGATCTATCGCAGGGCACACATAGCATTAACTCATTCACTCATACCTATGGGCAATTTACAGTCTCCAGTTAGCCAATTAACGAGCATCTCTTTGGGCTGTGGGAGGAAACCGGAGTACCCAGCGGAAACCCACACGGACCCAGGGAGAACATGCAAATTCCACACAGAAAGGCCCAGGTCGGATTCAAACCCAGGACCTTCTTGCTGTGAGGCGCCAGTGCTACCCTCTGTACCACCATTAAAAAAGTACCCGCAATATCAAGAGCCTCCAATTTCAGGAAGGTGGTAGCCTGCTTAACAACTACTTAACCTGTGGTTGAAAATCCAAAAAGTAACATACATTTAATTTCAATAGAGTTGGAATGTTTCAGTCCTTTGGGTAAAAAGAGGTGTGCAGATCTAAGGAATTTAGTGATTACTTTCAGAAAAGATGTACTCAACATCTTTAGTTAAGATGAGTCTAGAGATTTGAATGTTTCACTGCTGAAGTTATATTACCTTCATCAGTGAAATGGTGATGTATGCTGATAGCTAGATATCTGTCCTTAAGTCTATTATATCCCCAAGTCTAGTGTCACCACAGGTGTACAAGTTAATTAGAGAGGAACTCTAATTAGCATTATTAGCTTGTCTGCAAATAAAGTAGCTCCTGCTTTACATAAAACTTATTTTCTGTAACATATCAAGGTGTTAACCATATTTTCAGCCTGCGTATGCATTGTAATATAGATGATCTAGCCATCATGAAATCAATGTTTCTTTTCTTTCTAACGGAGGAATATTTGGAGGACGGATCTGGCATTGTGTGAACCTGGCTGACTGCTGATATGATATTGCACTGTGCACTGCAATGTGTCAAACAGCCCTGGACATTGACATTCCTGCCAGCAGCAACCTAATGGCTATTTTTCATCAACTTCACATCAACTGTACCATTTATTTTCTGGTCAGAATTGGTTTTGTGCTGCCACAGTCAGAGGGACATCACCGCTTCCGCATCTGTCCATAAAGCATTCTTCTTCCATATATGGTATGTTACAAATATGCATATGACCCATTCCTTTAATTGTGGCCAGGGAATTATTGGAGTGAGATGATTGACATTTTCTTCTGCAAAGATAAGTAACTACAAACATACATCTTTATAGTGGTATGGTGGCAGATTACCCATGACTAGACAGATAATTGCTATTCATGATTACATTTGCATATGCATCCTGTGTAAACCAGACTAGTTTACAGTCAGTGATTGATAAAACATTTTTTTAAATGGCACCCCCTCACTCAGGTGTACTTGTGGACATGCTGTTGACTTGGCCCGGGCGGATTTTCCACTTTGGAAATGGAGATGAGACTCAAACTTGTGCAACCCAAGTAGGATGTTTTATTTACAAAAGTGCCCCCAACTGTTATACAAACATTTATATACATATAAAAAAAAAAAAAAAAAATCAGCATATCAATTATAGCCATTCAATTACACCCACCTACTGTCAGCCACTACTGAGAGAAAATGACCTGCTTATATACAGTACACGTTATCTGGACTATACCATTTTCATACAATAATAAATAATCTCAGAAGAAATGACAGTATATATTTTTATACATATAAATCATTATATATGTATTAGCAGTCACTAATTAATATCTAATAATCACATATATAATTGGGTATGAGAAAATATTACCGAATGCACTGTATGGTTTCCCCCACCCCAACTAGAATAGCCAAGTCTTCTTGTCCAGCCCTTCCAATAAAATTGCACAGAATCGTAACATTCGGATGACGTCATTCCAGTTTGAACATTGAACCAATGGCACAAACAACGGTTAGTAGGGACTCCTAACATTGCTTTTATCAAACATTGTGTGCTGAAATAAATCTATTTAATGTTTGAATTGAAACCAGGTGTGTACTGTATGTTTAAGTGATTTGCAGTGTATTATGGTGGTGAACAGATCCGCAGTAACAGTAGCGAATGTGTTTGAGTTTACAAACCGGCAAACATAATGGTGCGCACTACATTTATGAAGGCGGCGTACTCGCGCCAAACAACAGCTACCATGGGCAGATATAGTTAAAACTCAATCGTTTAAAAAACGTTACATTGTCCCAGCTTGAATGTGTATGCATCACAGAATCTTATTCTTAAAGCATTGCTCTGAAAAACTTGAAATATGTTATCTCTGTGTGATCATGACCCTCATTTCTACTTTTTATAAAAATATAATGACTGTCCAACGGCACTGTGATAAAGTAGCATATATGGACCCACTCAAGCACGCTAACAAATTCGGTTTTACGCTTCGCTGGGATATCTGCCTGAATCTTCAAAGGGTCAAAGTAATATAAGAACACAAGCATAAACCATTATAACTGAAAATATCCTTGGAATATGCTTTTAATTTCTACAAAGTATGCATGCACTACCAAAAATTAATCTCATTTTATGTAAAGCATGAATAAACAACTTAATCCATCCTGTAATTTAGACTTTATTGTTCTTTGATATTTAAAAAAAAAAAAAAAAATACTAATAAATACATAGTTTAAAATGTTGTTATAAATGGAGGACATTACATTACATTACAGGCATTTAGCAGACGCTGTTATCCAGAGCGACGTACAACAAGTGCATCATTACAGGAGGAATATTTCGGACTAAAATAAATAAATCTATAAATAATTAAATATAGCCTATTGTGTAATGTGACAATAAATAAATAATAAAATGAAATGTGAGCATAAATAATTATGTGACACGAAATGTACGTATTTATTTATTTAATTATTTATTTCAATGACGCTACGTGCGAATTGAAATAAGGCTTGAAATTAAAACCACCACTTTCACCCATCAAAGTTGGGACAATAAATTATTTATTTATTGTCACATTCCACAATATATTTAATTATTTGTAGATGTATTTATTTATTTAATTTTGTCAGAAATATTCCTCCATAGTTATATAGCGTGCTTTTCTGAGTAAAATCCCTTATTTGCCAAAAGGGGGAAGAATGAGTGAAGTTATTTTCCTCTCTAATGTTCTGTCTGCTACCGGAGACAGAGGGTTTAATGGGGGCAAGGGCTGACTGCCGACAGACGTACCCGGCGAGGAGCTTCAGACAGGGACGGGGATAATCGCAGACGAAGAGCTCTCCAGTCTGCTCTCCATCCAGCTGTCGTAATGGCAGTGATGGGGACTGTACAGCGCAGTTCACAGACGCCATTCAGCCAATACAGCCTTGTCTGTGGGGACTCGCTTCCATTCTCAGAGCAGGTCAATTCATTCCTTTCTCGTTCTAATAATAGCCGTAGACAGAGGCCTTCTTTTAGAGATGTTCCAAATGACATTTCTTCAAGTCCAAATTTGATGGCTTAGAAATGGAATAAATGTTTCCATTCCAAAGGATACTTTGGAAAAATACTACAGAACTTGTAGGATGGGCCGTCGTTTTAATGCAAGGATTCTTAAAAGTGTTATTTCTCCAAAGTCTCCTGGCTTAATGTTAATAAAAAAGTGTTCAGTACATGAAGGACACATTTCAAAAGGAGTGCTTTTGCATTAGTCTTGCAGGTTTAATGGCACCGTATATGCTCTGTATAAAGCAGAAATTCTTCACTGCAGTATTGGCTGATTTCTGTGATGTGCTCTCACAATGGAGCGTAGATAAAGATTCTACTGAAAATTAATAAAAGTAATATCAAAATATTGTGGAAAATAATTATACTACATTTTATCAATTTTCTGCTAACATCTTCTACAGACAGTAATAATGTGAATGAAATAATAATACATAAAATAAACTAATCTCAGTTATACTAAAGTCACAGGGCAAGATGGGTGGCACCATTCTCCCAATGAGCCTTTAGGAATATGGAGACACCGCAGCCCACAAAGCTTGGAGATGTGTTTTTTTTTTGTGTTTGTTTTTCTTTTGCCTGCAGAATGCCTGAGATGAATTCTCATTTAGCAGTACCTCACTGCAATGCTGGGAAATGCTGGAAGTGTTTTAGTTGCGGTACCATTGCTTGGAATTATTTGACTTATTCTAGGCTTATCCTGGGTGGCAATCTCTGTCACGCAGACCCCAGCCTCCCCCCCCCCACCCTCCCACAAAATAAAATACAAAAAAATCTCAAATGCCCACCAGTCCAAAAAACACTGGTGACAACACTGCCTGGCTGCCACTGTGACATGAATTGCTCCCCTGATTCTCTGAAACAAGTGACCGGTGGAACTGCTACAAACAGAGGTAGGTTGACCTCTAGCCCCACTGAGAGGCTTTTCAGAACATATTAATTCATAATTATTATATTATGATTAACCGACTTTGATTAACATAAACAAAAATGGGGTTGACTGGATGCATGTTGAATAATTTTTGACTTTTGAATAAATAAATAAAAACCGGTCCCTGAGAAATGTATAATATTGTTATTCTTTCTTCTGGCAGTTATTTCTCTGAGAGTTGCATGCTGTCAGTTTTTTTCCCTCCTCCCTTCCTTTACATATTTCCATCCCAAAGAGTATTATTAATGCCTGTTTTGCCTAAAGATGCATTTGATCAATTTTTCCTTCCATCATGTCATCCATTTCTGGCCGGATTAGACTCTGGCAGGTTAGCAGAAACAATTACCTTTCCAGGAAAAGCCGGAGAAATACCTTCTGTCACTATATTAAACTGCCCCTGGCACAAGTAATCTATTGTTTTTTCGTACTTATATTGACATTCTGGAAAGGTGCACATGTACCATTCTGTGATAATGAACAATAAGTTGCTGTTTGCCTGTGAATGAAAGCGAAGGTAGGCAATTTAAAAAGCCAAGATTTAAATTTCTCACAAGGTCACATTATGCATAACAGCTAACTCGCTAATGGGAGGCCGATTTCACTGCCAATTTGAGAAAATTTGAAGCGATAGCAACTTTCCCCCAGTGTTTCACAGTGATATATTTCTTTTCTTTTTTTTGTAAATAAAAAAATCCTTAGGCTCTTGTTCTAAGTTTGGGACAAGCAACAAAGCAATCTCATTTTGAACACTTTTGTGAGTTTTAGTTACTGCAGTACTGTGTTTGTGATGGGGGAAAAAAGCTATGGATACAGTGAATCCATGCCATTATAGCTATATTGTTATTGTCCCAAGCTCCAAACACAAATGCAAGTGCTCTCGCTCGCTCCCCCCCCCCTCTCTCTCTCTCAGTTTTTGGAGTCAGTACTAACTATTTGTCAAGGAAATTTGAAGTTTGTATCTCAAGCAGATCCCTGTTTTATGTGCCTTTCCTTTCATTCTTCATGAATGTTTTTCATAGAGTTCAAGCTTATTTGAACCAAATATAAACAGAAATCAAAAGTGTATTCAATTGTTTGGGTTCTCAGTTGGTTGGCTGTTTTTCCTGTAGTGTAGTATGTCTACATTGTATTGCTTTGTGAGGTGTATCAATTTTGTGGGGAAACAGAAGTTTTTGTTTCTCATGAATAAAAAAAAATCTATAACTCAGAAGAGACAGGCATTGATATCAAAGATTGATGCAAGATGGAGGCAAGATTGCTTTGCTGAAACAGTTCTTGAGCAATGATGCACTCAACATTGTTTAACATTGACCATTTCTCTTTTTTATCTTAAGTTTTTTATCTTAAGTTTCTCTAACCAGGAAGGTCAACTCTGCGCTCAATTCTCTTGTGCAGTGACAGTTTGATATTTGGAATCCCTGTGAGTTAAGATTTGCAGTGAACAGTAAGTGTGATGATCAGGTGGCCAGATGAGTAGAGCCAGCTTTAACTATTTTATTAGGACACTGGAGGTGGAACCAGAATTCAGTGATTACATTGAGCGCAGAGCTCGGTTTAACATCGTATCAGAAAGACTGCTAATCTTTTTGTGCTTTCTGAAAACAACAGTAAAATGAATGGGAAAAAAGACTACAAATGCAATACCCCAGCAGTGGGATGCCATGTTCATTTGATCTAATAGGAAATGTCATCTATACTCATCACAACAACCCTTCCAATAGTAATCTTGTTTTCCAGATGGTGTCCCATTCAAATATTAGTCAAGCCCTGCCCCTTCTTATGTACAGCTGTTTGGCAGGGGAAAGAAAGGATAAACTGAACTGCTTTCCATAGATAACACAATACTATTAAGAGGGTCTGGGACTAGACATAACAGTGATAGTCTCTACCAAACTGGACAATGAAGTGCTGTCACATTTAGTGCGTCTGCCAAGAAATTATCACTTATTCAGAGCCATATGCCGCTGAAATCTATCAAAAGCAATGATGCTCCTGTGGTTGCTTGGCAATGATTCAAATACACACTTTACACCTGTTTGAATTAATATTGAGTTCAATGAAACAGTTTTTGATGTTAGACAGCTAGATGATCAAAATAGTCAGAGATAAATCATGATATTTTTAATTTTGAGGAATATTAATTGCAAGGGTAATTTAGAGTGGCTACTGAGATTACTGGCACACTTTATAAAGATGGGCTTCCTTTAAATATGTAATAATTATTCATTATCCCGGTGATTATAATTATGATTTAAATGTCCTTGTATGAGCACATTCACAAATGTCTTATGAAGAATAAAAGTGGCACAAACAAAATCACAGCTGCCGACCACCACCATTATAACTGTGACGAGTGACACGTTTCTGTACTGGTACTGATATATACCATTTGATGTACTGATGCATTGTATACTGTGGATTTATTAATTAGCACTATATACATGACACTGTATACATATAACAACAAAAGATGGGTTTACTATTTTGAGAGACTGAAGTTCAGTTGAGGAATTGCCAGAGAAAATGTATGTAACAAGGGATACATCTTAGGAGCTGTGGCCAAAATGCAAAAAATGATGTCATCGATGGGTAATCAGCTGATTAGATAATAGTACTGGAGTACTTGGGAGATACATTATCAGACTGGTATTTATTGTTGTACCAAAAATGGCCTCAGGATGGCACTGTATAATTAATTTTCCCTTACTCACTTGAAGCATGTGGCCTCCAATATTTTACAAAAGGTATTAAATTCTAATTAAAGCGGGTATTTTTGATAATTTGATGATTACCACAATAAATACCCGGGCATCAATATACAGCATCTTTCAATGCACATCATTCAGATAGTAAACTGTATTCCAGAAAAAACTAAAAACATTTACAACAGAATAAATGCAGCTCAAAGGTAAGTTCCACAGTGGGTGTGGTGGTTCATTACCAATTGGTGAATTTTGGTCTCCCGCCAATCAAAGCAGGAGGCAACCAGGCGGAGGGTACTTAAGGGCATTTACAACTTTAGGGCATTTATATAGTTAGATAGTTTCCTTCTTTACATTGCATTGACACTCTTTATAAAAAGTGTGACTTGACTTCATGGGGTCCTCACTGCAAATCTCAAAACCAGAGTGGGGAGAATTCTCACGTTTATCAGTTTCTGATGAGCATACGATCATGTCTGAACTCTGAACACTTTTGTTAGTGCTGTTGCACACAGAAAATGTATGCTGTCAATTCCTGCGTCCTCCAACATTTGTAATTCCTGGCAAAATCTTTCCTAATTGCTGATACAATGCGCAGGCACACAAAGCCACAAAAAAATCTAATCGGCTCATATTTTCCACTAAATGGATACCTTTGCCTGACAATGTTTGTTTAGGGAGCAAATGAATGCTAATGTTGGCCATTTTTCATCAGGCTGAAACAGGATTATTTTAATGTGCGTCCTGATAAAAATATCAAGGTAGAATGAGGCTGTACTCTGCCTTGAACCGTCAGAATAAGGCTGTACTCCTCCTTTAACTGTCAGAATGAGGCTGTACTCTTCCTTTAACCTTCAGAATAAGGCTGTACTCTTCCTTAACTGACTGAGGGACTCCTTAACCTTCAGAATAAGGCTGTCCTCTTCCTTTAACTGTCAGAATGAGGCTGTCCTCTTCCTTTAACCCTCAGACTGAGGCTGTCCTCTTCCTTTAACCCTCAGACTGAGGCTGTACTCTTCCTTTAACCCTCAGACTGAGGCTGTACTCTTCCTTTAACCCTCAGACTGAGGCTGTACTCTTCCTTTAACCATCAGAATGAGGCTGTACTCTTCCTTTAACCGTCAGAATGAGGCTGTACTCTTCCTTTAACTGTCAGAATGAGGCTGTACTCTTCCTTTAACCATCAGAATGAGGCTGTACTCTTCCTTGAACCCTCAGAAGGAGGCTGTACTCTTGCTTGAGTACAGCTGCAAGGCTGTGTTCTTGCTTGAACCGTTTGAATTATATTCTGACTGGTATCACAACATACAAATGAATAGTCAGTGTGTAAATGAGCACCTTATTTTAAGAAGTATGTTAGTGCTTAGAAATAGGTCTCTCAGTGTATACAAAAAATAAATAAAAAACTGTACTTGTCCTCAAAAAGCCATATTGATTGTGAAATTGAGATTATGGGGGCCAAATAGAGTTTGCTTAAAAGGAGGCAGAAAAAAACAAACATATTTCATTGTACAATTTTTTCAGAATTGTACAGCAAGACAATTTGGCTTAAAGTGGCAATATGCCTCTGGTAATACTCTCACATTGCTGAATTTTTTTTTTTTTTTTTTGCGCATTTCACAGGCAGATTCAGATTCCAATACCAAGCTGTCAATCGCTCAACAGGCAGTCAGACCACAGAAAAGGTACATTGAGCGATTACAAGCCCACAACACCTTCTCCTGATGAGTTCAAGCAGCCAGAGCAGGACCATGAATCATAATCATAATAGTTCTCATATAAAAAAGTCTTATTGATTTTGTGACAAAGGTTTGTAAAGATGGGGTTTCAGACGAGAGAGGCGACAGCTGCAGCCAGATAACAGCCTATCACCGCATTCTCGCGCCGGGCTGAATTTAATTAGATTTGAGAGAATGATCGTCTGGGAAACCCTGTCTGATGACCCACGGGGAGAAAATGGCCGGTCTTTCTGAAGAATTATGCTAATCTGACCAGTGTTTCGGAGCAGGCGTCCAGCTGGTGCCGCGAGAGGTAAAACGAGTGCACCTCAGACTAGAGTCGGACTGTGTGCGGAAGCTGATCAACGGGGGCTTATCGCACCGCTGAGACAGGTGAGGGAGCTGCTCTGGGTAAGCTGCAGAGGAGCGACTGATTGAGCAGAACATTACTAAAGAGTGAATAAGTATGTAGTCAAAAAAAAAAAAACTCAATTCAAGCTACTTATGCATTTTATTTTTATTCATTTTATTTAGAACCCTTTAACTGCCAAGTAAAATATGTGGCATATGTATTGTACATGCAGCTCACATTATTTTACATGCTCTAGTGAAAGACTGACCACCTGGACTGTTATGCCATGCACATCTCCCTCTCTTGGTTTCATATGGTCTTGTCACACTGCAGATTATTTAATGTAGGAATGATAATTTTATTTCTACATTACTGCGGTGGGTCCCGACCCTGTTCCTGGAGATCTACCATCTTGGAGTTTTTCATTTCAATCCTTCGTTGGCACAATTGACTCTACTAATTAGCAGCTCAATGAGATCTTGAGTAGTCGAACCCATCAAGGTGTGGTTTGTTAGGGTTAAAGTGAACCCCTACAGGATGACAGATCTCCAGGAATAGGGTTCGGAACCACTGCATTACTGGGTAGTTAGGACTACTTTTGGATCTGGTGAAATCATAGTGTACATTTGTTAATGTTTTTTAAAGGTGATTCCATGGCACACCTCAATACTATGGCCCTTTAAACCCACACTTGCTGTGTTGGATGGTAACAAATACCTCCACTGTAAATTTTTAAATGCACTATATCTGCTCTTCAGCATTACTGTAATAGGGATCCATACTGAAGAGCTATTAATTTGCTTTAATAACTGAGAACATGAGTTCATTTCAAATCCTCTTACGGTTCTATGACCTACATAGCTAAAACCTTGTGTTCTCCATGCGGGTTGTAGCAAATTAGTCTTTAGTTTCTATTTACTTGGCAGAGGCTGGTATCCAGTGGGACTTATGCAACCGTCATGGCAAGATACATTAAGGATATGTCAGAAGAATGGCAAGCACAAGGGCACGGCAACAAGAATCCAGCAATATGTTAGTGGTTTAGCAGCAAACTGAATACATTTGCTTATATAAAAACTGGCTTTAATACACACAGTGCTTTACATATACTGCCTCTGAAAGGAACTTCACCTCAGAGTATGCACACAGTTCCTAAGAATGTTATATAATATTTCATTCAAAATTAGCATACATGTTCAATGATTTTCAATGGGCGTCTGACAGTCCTGCTACTATTGAGTCTTGGTGGCTGAGAAGAATCTCTGGATTTTTAGAAAATTCTAGCCCCTTGTGAAGGTTGAATTTACTTCATTCTGACAGGTTAAGGAGGCCCAGCTAGATTATTTGCACTGCCTTTTGGGAATTTCAGTCTTGCACAAATAATCCATGTACTCTTAAAGCCTCTATAAATCATGTATAATATTGTGTTTAACATATCACATCTTTATGAATCAGACATAAGTACACTGCAGTGCTTTATGAGGAATGGAGTAATACACATTATCTGAAATTATATTCTTTATTGGCTCATAATGCAATGTTACTTGCGGTCAGCACTGTGACTGGAATTATTGTGTACTTGCTTGCAAATTATTTCTAAAGATTTAACACTTTGGGAACGATGGCTTCATTCATGTTTAATTGAATCTTTGAGAATGTGCACCTAGTGTAAAACATGACCCACATTTTACCCATTGTAAATATCTTGATTAAATGCCTGTTACAAGAATGAAAGTTTCACAATATAGGTTAATTAAGTAGCTCTCCATTGTTGGTTGTTTTTTTCTCTCATTGTATAGGCCATGTCATTATGAGTGAATTTTTATTTTGTTTTCATTTAACATGTTGAGAATCATATTGCTAATGCTAGAAGAAAGCTAACTTTTGAATATGCATGACTTAATTAAAAATGATATTTCGCACAGGAATTTGTTGAGAACAGCTAAGTCCATATGTAAAGGTAAGAGCCAGATTTTGCTTGAGATGAATGAAAATGCATTACTGTTTTCTAGATTTGTGTTCCTATATAAAAGAGTTAAGAAAGTGGTGCAAAGAAAAATTAAATTTGACTGTGATGTGGGACCAGTGGAAACCTCAGGACTCATATGAGAGGAATTGGATGGCGGAGACTAGTTAAATTATCTTAATAGCCAATTAGGCTCAGCGGCAGCACTGACCCATTTTCCATTAGCAGAATCAAGCCTGATGAATGGACCTTATATAATTTAGGATTTTCCTGGACTGAGCCCTGACGATGTTGCTGTCTGTAAGATAAAGACTGTGGGGAAGGGACATGATGAGGCAGAATCCAGATCTAGCCAAAGCACCTGGCACGAAATAGGCTGCACCGTGCTTTAGGAAGAAGGTCCATTTTGAGACGTGAGCCATTTTGGTTTGGTTGTAGTGATTCTCTGGAAGAGTCCTGCAATAAGAGACACTAGTTAAACAATTGGAAAATAACACCAACAAGCAGAATGGTTAAGTTTGACTGGGATTGTTTGCACAAGGGATTGCGATAAATTCTGTAGAACAATTAGTTCTATAGCAGTATTTGAAAATGACAAAAGTGTAATTTAGACATATAATAAATGTTGGCCATTTGAGGCTTCAATTACCTAGTACGCACTCTAAACAGATGTGTTGAAAACAACACATAACGTGTCATATAACTTTTTTTAATGCACCTACATGTCTAGCTAAGAACAACACATTTTGTGTTACTTTCAACAGTCTGTGTTAAAAAGTCACCCTTTGTACTGTATATTTGTTACACAAAAGTAGTAACTTTTACACAAAATGTGTTGAAAGTAAAAGGAAAGTAGAAATTAACACAACCTTTTTTTAAGGCTTTTGGTACGTAGTACATGGTATTGTAGGACGCGGGGGCACAAAATGAAAGAGTAATCCAAGTTCCTGGACCTGTGAGAACCGCTGGCTGATCATTAGGATACTGTGAAAGCCAACAACTGGATTAATTAAGCAAAAGAAAGGGTGTCACATTATAAGGTTTAGCCCTACAACAAAGGGGAAAAAAATCACATGATGTTAGGGCCACATGTTGGCAAAAACATTCATCATAAGAAGTTCACTTAAACAGTGGCAATATGAATCAGGAAGTGTATAGTGTTCAATACTGAATAAACTGAATGAAGTAGAATTAAGTGAAACCAAGAGTTGCTGCCCTATACAAATTAAGGGCAATAGTCCTAGTGGGTCCTAGAAGCAAAAACGTTTGTATATCATTGAAACATAAAAAATGAAAGAATTAATTGAAAGAGGTGGCCTGTAAAGGTTACTTTAATCAGGTGATAATGGCTATTCAACTGATTAGGCAATAAAACCAAGTTGATGAATGTAAAGTGTTTTATGGAAGCATTTACAGTTGAAAATGGCTCAAAAGTCAAAGCAGCTGAATGCTGGCACTCGGTGGTATTTAAATTTAACACAAATTTTTTACCCCCAAATGCATATGCCTGTACACTCCATACACTTTAATTGCAGTTGCTTGAAATTGTTTCTCGAAAAGGTATTCATTGGCTTTGATTTTCCTCTGAAGTATCAATTATTCTTTTTTAAAGGCTTAAATGGTACTTCAGCTTGATTTGCACATAATTTGAAAGCAAATTCAGTAATGCGGAATAAGTGGGTAGGCTAAATTTCAACCAAGTCCCTTTAAGTTACGTTCGCACCCTTTAAACTTTCGCTTCTTATCGGTTCTTGCTACAGAGATCTAATAATTTGTTAAAACGTTGAAAAACTGCCTGAGCACACCTGCTAATATGATGATAACATCCCGGTTTCAAAGTTAGAGAAGTTGATTATTCCACAAAAAAAGATTGTTTTTGAATTATATGTACAATGCCGACACTGAGAGTGATAATAAGGTGTCAGGACAGTGTCTCTGAAACACAATGGTATGATGTTTTGTTGAAAAATTGGCACAGAACAGTGAAGGGGAACAAATTACCATGGGGACGGCTTCACGCGCTTTGTGTAAGCTTTCGCTTGATTGAAAAGCTTTTTGTCAATATTTTTTCGTGTTGCCGAACTGAATGACTATTTGTTACGCCTTGCAGCGGTCCGCCCTTTCGAACCCGGTGTTATTTCACAGCCAAAGCCTTTTCTTTTCAAGTACATTTCTTTGTCCTCTAGCAGTATTATTTTCAGAAATATGGATGTTCCTTTTTTGTTGTTGTTGTTGAGTTTTACGTAGGCTACTATATTGCGTGGTTTTCTCTACATTCACCATCAGGATGTGTTCAAAACAAGATGCAGCATACTGTAGACAATATGACTAGCCTAGATGAGTTGAATATGAGACCTTCATATCTTTCAGGGGTTATTTAATATAATTTATTATAATAGTGGTAATTCAGAGTGGCCTACTAGGGCATTGGTTCACAACTTGCAACAGACCTAGCCTTGTTATGATTGGCCAGGATCAAATCTGTGATGTCTCAAGCATAGGGCTCCAGCCAGCACTTGTAGCAAGTTACTAGTAGCAAATCAGCCATTCTCTGGAGCTCTTATTTTTGACACTTCCTGTTGGCACAGCTAATCAACACCTGTTTATAGACTCGTAGTGACTGTTATTACCTGCAATCAGACAAACAAATCCTGTGTTATTCAGACACCAAATTGCAGACTGTACATTCCCATGGTGATATAAAAAAATACTAGTGGTTTGTAGTATGTTCCAAATCGCCCTTGACCTCTTGCTGGGAAACATTTATGTTCGCGTAAATTACTTTCCTCTTTTGTGCTCATTTTAACATGTATCTGTATTTGAAGCAGGTATAGCCACAATCAGTAATCAGTCTCATATTTCTATTTTATGTAGTCTCACGGATATTTCGCCATAAATTTGGAATTTCAATCAAATCAGCATTGCCAATATTTATGATCAAATATAATTAAATCAAAGACACAACTGATGCAACCTTCAAAGGAATGTGGGAAATGTATATGTACATTAATAATGGATTTGCTGAATGGATTTTCTCTGAATAACAAGGTTAGCTTTGTTGAAAGCAATGGTTGCCTCTGGCGGTGTGGAGGAGAGAAGCGTGGCACCAGCTCAAACTATATATAACGTATTAGTCACCAAATGAGATATAATATATTTGGGTTGAAGATGGCTCGTGATCAAAGAGGTTAAAAGGGTTCAGAGATTTAAAAAAAGAGACCATGCGTGTGAGTGTACTCCGTTTTAGTCAGTCTGGCCAAATGATTTGAATAAGCAGTAGAGCAATTTGACTACATTTGTTGTCGCTTCAATAAAGGCTAAACTAATTTTATTTTATTTTATTTGTTGCCAGGGCTATTCAGTCTGGCTAAACAGGACTCTTCTGGGAATGTCTGAAGGGACAAACACACACCAACACAATAGCTCAAGGTGCAGTGTAGTATAATGGGTAAGGCATTGATCTTGTGACCTGAAGGTCATAGGTTCGACATTGAGCAAGGTACTTAACCTGCAATGCTTCAGTATATATCCAGCTGAATAAATGGATGCAATGTAAATGCTGTGTAAAAAGTTGTGTAAGTCACTCTGGATAAGAGCGTCTGCTAAATGCTTGTAATGTAATGTGCAGAGTCAAAAGAGTAGAAACTATGGAAGTATGAGATTTTCTCACTTGATCTAATGCTCCAAGAATAAAGTTTAGTCCAGCTACTGTGTTAATGTTTCGGCTATAGAAAGCCTTCACCAGAACAAAAATTATCCTGATTTTGTTCTAATTTTTGCCATTAATAGACGAACAACGTGCAGGAAGGATCCAACTGAATATAGACCAACTGATTACCCCTGGCAATAACTGCAACATTTTAGTCTTTACTGATGTGACAATGAATGTAATCAAACAGTTCGTTCTCTCATTCGGTTCTTGGGACAGAACAGCTGTGGGGTCGTGACTAGTGGGTTCCCGTGGCGATGATGCGTTTCCAGCAGGATCCTGTCTACTGCAGAGACAGGACAACAAAGAGAGGCTTTTTCTTTCTTTGTGAAAAGATCAGATTGGTTTAATTTTTGCTAGCGTACCTCCAGACATACGGCAGTTTTCATGTCGGATTAATAAACTCTCCAAAGTGAAAAAGAAAAAAAAATCACTGCAATGCAAGCTAGCTTCTAAGTAAACAAGAACTCTGCATGGCCAGAGAAACCTGAGTTTGCAGCTTTTATTAAACCTGAGCTGGTGGAGGGGAGGCACTGTGTGTATAGTGTAAATGGCACACCGGTGCTTCCATATTCTTAAAGAGACAGTTAGTGACATATATTTGACAAGATGCTGATGCGGCTGTATTGTTTTAAGCTTCATAGAGTCTCAATAAGCATTGGGAAACAAGCATGTTTAAGCTCAAAAATCTTTGTGCATGGGCGCCAGAGGTTATTGGTTGCCGCAGTTACAATCTTCAGTATTTTTGAGGCTCAATTGACAGAGATGTCTGGTTGCGTGCCTGTTCGGGATGCAGATGAAAGCCTTGTCGTCAATTTTTGTGCCTTGAAAGTGAAGTGTTCAAAGGAAACGAAAAATGATTACAAGCAAAATGTTGTCCTCAATCAAAAAAAAGTACTCTGTAGGGACGATGATTTCAAGATAACCGTAATCCCTCACCAGACGGTCAAAAAGGAGAAAAAATGTTGATATCTTGAAGTACGCAGAGGAGAGATTTTTCAGGGATAAACGGAAAAAAGGTTAGTTAGCATCACCTGCTCCCAGAATGACATTCCCTCTCAGCTGGAGTCGTCCAGAGGCATTACCCAAAAAAAAGAAAAAAAGAAGTGTAAAATGTGCTGTCCGCGGCAGTTTGGCACTGAGAGCAGATGCCAGGGCCGCAGAGCCCCGCTGTGGGGGCGAGCGTCACGTGTGGCGCGGGGCATGTGACTGCTGCCCCGGAGCAGGCCCCGTTCCCAGCCCGCCTCGCTCATCACTGAGGGGCGGGACGGCGCGTCCTTGTGCCTCCGCGTCGGCGGGAGGAGGAGGAGGAGGAGGAGGCGTCGTCAGACGAGCTCGGGGGCGTCGGAGCAGACGCGGGAACGAACTCTCGGACCGCCGCGGCGCGTTGCGTCGTCGCGCGAGAAGCCGAGGTCCTTCGGGTGGGCGGGAAGCGCTTACGAAAACATAATTTAGTAATTTAGCTGCGACTTTTGAATCGATGCGCCACGGATTCCCCTCTCGGCTATCTGGCGCTGGGCTGATAATGATTAGTAACTGTCTGCGCGCTTCGTGGCCGGTGAGATATTGTTTACAGGGCGCTGCGGCGGCCACCTGTGCTCTGACGTACACGCTCCAGGTTTCCAATAAAGCGCTGGACATAGAGCCTCTGGGCTTCTCCTGTGACCTGTTCCAGGTACAGTTTGTGGCCCAGATTCAGTCACAGTGTCCTTAACCTTCACTAATTAAGTTTAGTGAGTGTTACATTTTTAGTTTTTGTTCAGCATCTGCCCTTTGGTATGAGTAGAGTGATGTATGCAGTGAGTGGAAAATTGTTGTATAAAGATAAAGAGAAAAATTTGCATTAATTGTACATTCCAAGTACGAAGAACTGGCAACTTAAGCTCAGTTAATATATATTGCTTATGCTCTTTTTTTGCAGAAATAATTTCAAATTTAGCTGTATCCTTTGCAAAATGCATATATTTGAAGACTAATTTTAATATGTGGTGTATGTTATGCATTTAGGAAAATCCATTAAAAAAATAAAAAATGCACTTCAAAATTTTAATTTTAAATATTATTAAACTCATTAAACACATATAATCTTTCTTGAAAGTAATCCTCCTCTTAAAGTGAGCTTAATGTGGTAATATTCTCAGCTCAAGCCATTGCCTAGTCCTGCCAGTATTATAAAACAGACTATTCCCCTTGCCAAGTTAATCTTGATGATTGTAAATTATGAATGCATATTTTAAAATGCTGCCAAGAATATTTGAATACTGTCCAGGTTAACTCTATGAGTGGTTAACAGATATTATCTGAAGAATGTTCATCCAGATTTTTATATATGGTACAGACACTGAAAAAAAATTGAACTGACCCTTAATAACAGTACCTTATCCTTGCTTAGTTTAACTTTCACTTTCAAAGTCACAAGGTACATTTGTCTACAGAGAAGTATGTCCATGAATTCGGCTTCCAGTGTTGTTGTTGCTGTACCCAGGGATCAGCTGGGGATTGGACTCAGTTTAACACTGTGATGTAAACAAATATATAAATAAATAAAATGAAATATTTAAATGTGTATATTGACCGTGTTCAATTCACTATTTAACTACACCTACTCTAGTGGTGTAACCACCATATCTGGCAACTTTGTTCAACTGCCTGGAGTGAGATTTGTAAACCATTTGGTAAAATAAAAATCAAAAAATGTGTTGATAGACAATAAATTACAAAAGTTTGCAGCAAATTAACAATCAACTAAAAAATAAAAGAAAACCCTGTAAGTAGAGGAACGATAAATGTGCGACTCTTATATGACATATGGAAAGTCAAGTCAGTCTGTCATGTGATGTAAACAATTTGTGAATGGACTTCTGTCAATAGGTCTGAAGTGAGATTTCCTGAGGGAACATAAAAATCATGAGATTAAGGGTGAAAATGTGTGTATCACACCAGATGCATGAGAACTGGCAACCGCCTGTATGCTGACTGACTGCTGTTAAATGGAACACCATAGCCAGATATTATAAATATGACCAGAGGCTTTCAAACTGATTCTGAGGTTATTCAGTTAATCATTTTTGTTTCTCAAGATATTTCTAGGACTTTGGGCATGTTCTTGTAAATAAAATTCCTAGCCCTTTCCTGAATTACTTTTGACTGCTATTTTTGAAGAGCAACATTTAGTTTAGTACCCCGAGTGAAATAGTATGTGGAGAAATTATATAGGAATTTTTTTTCATGCGGTAAAAAAATACCCACACCGAGGTGAAAGTCGATTGAGGTGAAAACCCTAGAAGTGGGAGTAATCCCTGATCTGGAATAGGTGAAGAGGAGGATAATTGATTGAGATTGTCATAACATTGAGATGTGATCTGAGGAGAACTTGGAGTTGGACATGTCTTTGTGAGCAACCATTTCATAACTGTGAGGCTAGTTAACATTAGCTGGTTCACATCAGCACTATAGTTTTTATTCCATATTGTATCTGTTAAAATTTCACTACATCTGGCATGCAGAGCTATGCTACCTGCTAGTATGGTATACATTATCACTGCCATAGTAGTGGCTGTCTAACCAGTGCCAATAGCTACCTAGCTAATTGTTAGCTAGATGTGTAACCTTATCTATATATTGGAAAGCAGGCAGCTGGGGTCTTTGCAAGGCTTGAACTCCGGTCTTTAAGAGGAAAGACGGCCGTGCTAACTGCTGCATTAAAGATTAATGCACAGTTAGCGAGGCAGTGAGGCAGCCTCAGGAGCGGATTGCTACAGTAAGGTGCAATTTTACCTGTCTCTGGACTTTAATCATTTGGAGTCGTAAAGATCAGAAGGTTGTAAACACAGCTAAAAAGACCAATGTCCCATGTCCTGGAAATTATGGCAGTCTGCATAATAATGAAATAAATGTCATAATCTTCATTACAAAACTTGACCACAAGACGCAAAAGCATTTACCTAACCCTTGCCATTTTATCCATGCATTTATGGATGGAGAAAAAAGTGCCTCCATAAATCCTTTCATGTTTATACATTGGGAGGGTGGGCAACATTAAGAATGTCCTGATTCAGATCAGTGAAACGTGTTCTCCTCTATCCTCCTCTGGGTCTGCTAAATGTTTGGAATGGGGTCTCTTTGACTTCGGAGAGACCGGTGAGTGAATGCCATTGTCCCGCGCCACTCTACATTCTTACGGTATCTCCATTACTTGACAGCTGTCTGCAGGCAAATCCAAGGTTTTTCTTGTTGAATATGTGAACAGGTGCCTTTGTATTTTACACCATGTATTTTTTTTAATATGCCTTCAAAAGGTAACAGTGAGTGGGGTTTGGGGGATTGGGTGGCCAAGAATAATTGCTAACAAAAAAGAGAAAAAAAAGTGAAATTCCACTGGCACTGCTGCTTACCATACCAGAATCACAGACTTTGCGCAGTTTGGAGGAGGGGTCACTTGGTCGACATGGCTGCAGATGGACCCTTACCCTGCTGGGAGGGTATAAATATCCAAACGACGCCACAGAAATCATACCATGCCGGGCAGGCCCGCTGGGGGAAGGGAAAGAACGGGCTGGACAGGTAATGCAGAAATGCATGTATGTACATTTCTCCTCCTCCATCTCCCCATTTTGGAATGCACTGTATTAACTGACCCGTTAAGACAGCAAATAAAAATAAATAAATACATTTTTAAAAGGCCAATCCATTGTATTTGCTTTGCAAATGTGCGAATGACACACAGGTCATTCTGCAGTCTTTGGGGAGAGGGTGGTATTCAGAGATGGGGTGGGGGTGGGGGTGGGCAGCGGCAGAGAAGGGGGTGACACCTTTTCGTTCTCCGCCGTGAAAGATGAGGCGGGAGGAAAGTGGGGCGTCTGTCACCGCGGCGACCCCTTTTTAAGAAAATGGCCGCTGGTCCCTGCGCTCGTCTGAGGACGGCCAGGGCTTCCCATCGCTCTTCCTTCCCCCTGTCACAGGTGGCTCAGGTGACATGTCGGTGATTAACGAGGAGGGGGAAGAGTCCTTCTTCTCTATCTGTTCCTTTTCTCCTTTGGGGAGCCTTCCTATTAAGGTCAAACAAAGTGTGCAGTGTGCAACAAACTGCCCATCGCGAAGACAAAACACCCAACCTATTTTATTTATTTATTTATTTATTTATTTATTTTACCAGCTTTTGACCTCATATTTTATTATTTCAAGTAATATCGAATTCCCAATTGCATTTGCATGTGACCTCACCAGCTGCTGCTTCTTTTCACGATGCAGTCCCCCCAGCTGAGCTGTATAGGCGTCGTGTCAGGGGAGCACACTTCATGCACAGCTGGTGCAGGCAGGCTGCAGGTGTTTGATCAGCCAGAAGAGTCCTTCGGTGTCCAACGACACACAAGCACAACACCGCTTCAACCTCATCTTTGATGGAATTACTCCGCCCTTACGGCTTATTACGCTGTAATAATTGCTGCTTTTTTGTTGAGTGACTTTCATGATTATATCCTTTTTACTTTATGATCTTGGTCCCTGCATTAGCATTTACACATACCTTAACTTAGGCTTTGTAAACAGCCACAAATAAAATAACTCACGCTGTCACATTTGTCTTAGGCAGTAATTAGACAAATGGGACTCGGAAGTTTATTGAAATTTGCTTTCTGAGTTTACCGCAGCGGACTCAATTATACAAATTACTGTTATTGGATACCCCATCTCTATAAGGACTTCCAATTATGCAAAATATGTAGTATTTGACATCCAGTCTCTGTTGGACTGCAAATTTATGTCACACAAATAGAAATATTAAGAATGATTCTCAATGGATTCAGTTGGAATCAGTTGCCCTCAAAAATTGAATAATTTAAAATTCTGTTTGTATGCATATTTTATGCTTAATTGCGGACAGTTCCTGCTTTTGCTCTTTCCATTATAACAAAAGTGAAGGGCGAATCATGTTCATCCAGCAATGTGCAAATAATTTATTTACACCGTGTTCACCAGAAATATTCTTTTCCCTGGATTTGTCAGTCTTAGCCCTACCAAAGCTTGGATCCTCTTAGCATCAGATGTTTGACATAAGAAAAGTATAGGCTGGCTGAAGCAAATAACTGTTAGGGAGTTTCAGGTGAAGGTACGATGAAATTAGACAGTGTGCCTTTTTATTTAAAAATCTTATCAGCATGGTACATTCTCATGCTGGACAGGCAAAATCTTTGATTCATTCCCATGAGACAAAAGAGAAGAGAGAACTTCATATTAAATTCCCTTATTAAAGTAATAAGCCTGTTTGAAAGAGTAATTACATGTTAAATTTAATTGTGTGTTTGCGAAGTAAGGTATCTCCTGTCTCAGTTTCCTGTAAGCACAAATAGATACACACCAGGCTTCTGAAGATAAATAAAGACTTCTAACTGAAATATTTACAAGAAGCTTCTTAAGCAGTTAATGAGAGTATCTTCTGAAAAAGAGCAGGGCCAAAAGCACACTTGAGATCATGCATCTAACAGGGATTTTATTACATTGTTCTAAATTTCTACTTGTTTCTCTGCATAGTATGCATATGCAGATGACAAAGTTTTTACTACATTGACAGAAGGAAGAAGTGAAATTTGAACTACTTTGTAAAAATCTGAATATGACAAAGTTTGACACTTCTGTCACACTGGTTATATAATGCCAGGCAGGCGGTGAGGGATTTTGATGCCTTTATCTACACAAGCAATTTATGCAGGCATTGCTGTGGTCTGTAAGGGCATGTCACAGGATTTATTATGTACTTATTATGAGGGAGATGGGAACACAGGGAACAGGAATCAGGAAACAGGAAGTAAAGCACACCCTGTGAGGTGACAGAGAAAAAGAAAAGACTGAGAGAGAGATATGCAGAAGGGGCGGTGGGTCCCCCACTGATGTGGTTAGTGTTTCCTCATTTTGAGATTACCTTGCTGGCAAAGGGCATTCATAATATTTCAGAGCACTGGCGGCCAAAACCATGTTAGACATGAGCATTGGTATCGAGCTATTGAACATGTTCAGTGTTCGCACACATGTACTCACACACAAAATTACACACCTCTAGGTAATGACAGGAGAACGGTTCGTGAATCGATCATTAAAACGGGATCCTCTGATAGTTTTCCTGCCGGCAGCGCTCGCTGTCGTAATGCACGCATCTAGCCAACGACGATGCAAATGAATCCTTGTGAAATTTAATTATCCATTCCGGTCGATCCTGTCCTTTTCTCTCTCCTGGAAACACAAAGGCTCCTCGGGGATGTATGGATGTGGTTTTGACACGGGAGGATGCAGTCATGCTCATTACCCCAGCCGCCATAGACATCGCTCTTCTCTCCGCGCTCGTGCCTGTCATCTCCTGAAGGACACGCTGAAACAAGTCATCCGCTGCAGATTTGTTAGTTAATCTCCTGGTGAAATAACATTATTCCTCTCTTTGATGCCATTGTTCACCTTGAGGAACGCTTCTGAAAAGCATAGCAAAAAAATAAATATAAAGTAAGCGACAGAAAGTACATTCGCTTACATCCTATGTACATTTGTTATAGGGTTAAACATAGGATTTATTATTATTATTATTATTATTATTATTATTATTATTATTATTATTATTATTATTATGATGTAGGAACTTTGTCTGCTGCCATACTGTATAGTTCTGCTGTCTTTGGAAGCCTGAGGGCCCTTCAGAACCATGGACAGCAACAGCGTAACAAACACAGCTGAGCTTGATCGGTAATCAGCCCAGGTGCTGCTTGTTGACTTCAAACCTTGTTATACAGGCACGAGGCACTGTGCCTTTCGGAGAAAGACCTGCATAGTTAGCTCATATGTGGTTAAAGCTACGGGATTTTTGTACATCCAGACTTGCTTCACAGGCTTGTGGAAACCAGAATTGCTTCTTTGCACTCGGTTCTTTTTTCTTCTATAGTTCCTCGCATTATGATGGAGAACATAATGGCCACTGGCCAGTTCAAAGCCTCTGTGCATTCATGTGTGCCCTTTTTCTAAACTTAGTTCAACTGTATTTTCTGTAGACACTGCTTGCGGCTTTTCAGAACACCTTCTATTGAACCAGCTGAACTCTCACTCATTAAAACGAGAAACTGCGCGCGTGACTCTAAACAGACGCGGAACTCGGAGAAACGTGGCACGTGATTGTATATTTTTTTGTCCGTCTTTAGAAGTGGAAAAAAAAAAGCGGGGCGCTGTCGACGCCTTTAAAACGCTCAGAACTTAAAAGCGGAACAGGCGTGGGAATGGCGGCTCTCCTGCCTCGCGCTGTATGGGAAGGAAGTCAGAATCAGCTCTCTAAAGTAAGCCGAGTCTCGGTGCAGAGCTGTCACCTGCGTCTGAAAGAGCCTGTCGGAGACGAACAAGGCTTACGGGAGAGAGGGAAGACTGAGATGGTGCAGAAGCCTCTGATTGTGGGGCAGGTGGAAGTACGACAGGAAACCTTCAGCTGTACTCATCTTCGTTGTTAGTTTTTTTTTTGTTTTTTTCATTATTATGTTGTGAAAACATTTTTGTGAAATGGGCTTCCCTGAAACAACTTATTCATGACACTGTTTTGACATTGTCATTATGCTCAAAGATCATTTGGTTCCTATATACCCTGCATCCATTTACAGAGCTTTATGTATCTATTGTGAGAGGTGCATACATTTGCTGATATTTCCATGGTCGCATCCACGTTTTTTCACTTCCTTCTATATGCTATGCTAGAATATGAGCAGGTGAAGTTCAGCAGCAGGCCACAGGAGGTGCAGTTTAAACAGGGGCGTATTCAGGCCGCGGCAGGAGATGGGCAGCAGGCCAGGGTGGTGAAGACATGTGATTGGCAGGAGGGTCCCTTTAGGGAGGGGGGACAGTAAGGTGGTTTGTGGGAGCAGTGTAGCCTGGCAGGAGAGTACGGTTTGATTAATGGAGCTCTGGTAAGAGGGTGCTGTTCCTTTCGCTGCACCACGGGGCCAGGACTGGAGATTCGTATTTTATTTGGGGCATCTTCCATAGCCGGTGGAGAGGGGTGAGGAGAGGCATGGTATCCATGTGCTTGATTGTAGACAGAACCGGCATTGGCATTCTGTATGAGTGGGAGCAGCCTCATGGTACCTGTAAGG
Organism: Anguilla rostrata; assembly: GCF_018555375.3. Lineage (NCBI taxonomy): Eukaryota > Metazoa > Chordata > Actinopteri > Anguilliformes > Anguillidae > Anguilla > Anguilla rostrata. The sequence goes on from NC_057944.1 coordinate 12,589,818, forward strand.
AGGGCTTTGCTGCAGTTCTGTGGGGACAGCACAAGGGCCTGCATAATGAACTGCCTCCCATATGCTGTAAGGAAAGAATGGATTTTATGGATGTTGTTAAGGTGTGGAATATTCTTTGTTAGGCTGAAACATGATACATTCAAAGCCTACTCTTTTTGGTCTGGATTGCTTATTGTTGTGGTTGCTTTTGTTCGTACAGAATCAATGAAATTACTTGGCTGTTATTTTTATTTTGTGTTCTAAATGATATTTTGCAGCACATCCTTTTGTGGAATATTTTATATAAGTGTAATTTTATTATTATTATTATTATTGCTTCTATGGAGGTCATGTGCTTTTTCATTCCCACCTGTCTGCCGATGTGTCCTTCCTGGTGTTCCTCATCTTCGAGTCAGGAAAGAATCTTTGATTTTTGTGGCTCTGAAACGTTTTCCGTAGCCGAGCCTTGGCATTTGCCTGCTGAGAGCGCGTAATTCCTGTTTGTAGCACCGTCAGAAAAACGATGCTTTCAGTCGCACATGTCAATCTCCAACTTTTTTTAGGGGGGGCAAAGCAAAGTTGTTTTTTGATGTGAAGATTTCAGAAGGAAAATCAAAGGCCTTCTAAAGTGTGAAAAGGAATGGGTCGCCTGAGCATCCACAACGTTTTGTTGCGAGCTCCAGCTCATTACTACACTGAGGTTTCCGCTGACGATTTTAATGCTGCCGCGGCATCCCTGCACTGTCAGGTACTGACTCTGGGGGTGATCTCTTTGGATAAATGTATGTGCATTTACAATCTTCGCCCTTTTCGAGCAGTGGCAAAACGCACAGCCCTCCGGGCCTTTTCATCATCGGTTGCTGACGGGCTAAGAAGGTCATTTTAATTTGGTTGTACAATTCTGGACGCCTCATGAGTGTAATCTCTATAATGATTCCCCAGAGTAGACGTCCATATGCCAGGCTGTGGAGCTTTTCCCTTCTGTGTCCGAAGCTTTGCAGTGGTGAAAACTCATACGCTCTGTCTGTGGCAAGAATTGAGTTTGCAACATTCCGGCTGTCCTGGTAACCGATAAGCACTGAAGGTATGGATTGCCCTATTGCTGTATCACTTATGGGCGTTTTCACGAAAACAAGGCATCACCTTGTCTCTTCGGGTTTGCTCCGTAAATTGCTCAAGTGCAGTGTCTAGATGTGAGTCATCGTCCCCTTTCATTCCAGGGCCTTTCATTCCAGGGTGGAAAATGCTGAATCTCAGATTGATAACTTTGACAAAAGCACAGGAGAAATCACAGAGCTTCAATCTCTTGCTCGAATTTCATCATTTCTCCATTCTCCCGCCTCAACTTCATTTTCAAAGTTTTCTGACAAAAATGAAAAGCTGCTCAGTGTCTATTGAAGCCCTTTTCTGGATTACTGTCATAAAGTCAGCCCCAGTTTATCATCTGCCACTTATTTCCATGACTTTTTGGTAGTCCACGGAGAATTGGTTTTAAAAGTCAAGTAACAATTATCACAGAAAAGCATGGGGTTTTCATACTCCTTCAAAAGCATTGAAATCAGCTGTCTTTGTCACAGCATATGTCTCTTGTCTTGATACTTTAGTTGTTTTTTTAATTTTTTTAAAGCACTTCGTACTGTGTTTTCTGAGCATGACAGAGAGTGAAAAGGGAGAGCCTTTTCTAGTTAGCTGGCTCTGTTGCCCCCGGTGACACAATCAAGGTGACTGTATGTCATATAATGAGAGTGGTTCCCAGCCCACCCCTGTGGAATTACCCCCTCTCCCCAGCGTGAGCTCTGTCATGCAGAACGTTTCGATGTGGGCCGCGGTTTTGGCGGGACCGTATTACCATTTTCTCAAACCCTTACATGGACAGCTTTTGCCGAATAGCAAGACTTGTCATTTTTGCAGGGGTTTTGTAGAAACACCCCCTACCTCTTGTCAAACTGATTTGGTTGATGGTTTTCGGGTGAATAAAACAGCAGTGCATACAGGGGCATAAATTTGGGTTGAACATTAAAAGGGTTGAGCAGCTGAACATCCATGGACATGCCGCCGTGGAAGAACATTTTTGGCAAAGAAGGCCAAGATATGCTGTTTGTGATGTAGTTTTACATAAAACGCTCATGATTTCCCCCCTGTATTCTTGTTTGCATATTGTATCACAGGGTCTTCACGTACTAAAAAGTGGCCATATTGTATCTTGGTACAGGCTAATGTTACTCGTCCATAATAGCAATGCTGTATAGGCTAGCTGGGCAGATAGCCATTAGTGTAATATTTACAGTCCCTTGAAAATAAAGCCTCCGGAGATTATGCCCTTGAGCACAATTTTTTTTTTTTTAAGTAATTAATGAATCCACAGAATGTTTTTATTGAGGTGTGTTGCACGCTGAAAGGATTTTGGTTAAAGTGCAAGGTTTTTTGTAATTGCACAGAATATAAAGTGGTCAAGGCAAGGTTTTTCTACCTAATAATGGATTCATTTCCTTTCAATGAGTATATCTGATCAGTACAATCATTTTTCCCCCACATGAAATATTATTAAACTTTGAATGAATCATTCCACAAAAAAAAAAAAAATCTAAAAAAGAACCATTCATTCTTTTCATTTCCTCCCTCTCAGTATATATTGCCATGCAAAATACAAGTCAAATTCGCATGAAATCTCTGAGATATGACCTTTTAAAAATGCTTCGGTCGCTAAGGAGGGGTACGCTTATGCATGGTTGCAGTGGATAATGTCACCATATTTTTCTGTGCAGTGCTGTGAGAAAGCAAGCAGACATTAGCCAAGGGGTCTTGTTGCACTGCCATGTGAACATGCTGCATGTGCTGAACTTTAATGGCCCTATCCTCTTAGCTGTATTTCTCTTTCTGATGGCCATCACACAGTAACCTTATTGTCTAGTCTACAAAGACTGTAATTAACTATGGTAGATTGAAGGGGTAGTTCACCTTCTGGGGATTTTGTAAATATTATTTCCGTTTCAGTGTGAATGCACATTTCTCAGTGGAACACACAGTTTTTGTGTGCGATGAAGGCTATTGTAGACGTTTATAGTTTCTGATGATCTGTCGACTTTACAATGGCAGGTTATCAGGTGTTCTGAGGTTTGTGGCCTTAACCATGAAAATACACTTCAAGTAACTCTAAAGCAGCCTGTACAGAAATGTTATTTCTACAAATTAATTCTACACTCTTCACTTTAGTTTTGTCCTTGGGCAAAGATTCTGATCTTAACAGCAGTGAACACCCCCTAAAATAAAAATCAGCCTGATGTGATTTTGCTTGGAGTGACCATACCATTAGAAAAAGCAAAACATTTCCCTTGTTATAATTTTGTGAAAGTGGTACACCATCAGGGTACAACAGTTGTCTTATAAGTCTTTAACCCTGCAGTTATGAAATCAGAAGTAACAAAGTGCCACTCATCGATTACAACAAAAATCTAATTATAATGTATGTTTTGTAGTACAAAAAATAATAAAAATAAAAAATTGTGTAGACTGATAACTACAGTCTGTGGACTGTGAAGTAGGAAAACAGTTATTTACCAATGTATTGAGTGACAGGTTATTTCTATTTCAGTGGTGGCTGGTGATAAAACTTTTTTGGGGGGCACAGTTTTGGGGGGGACAAACAAATTGAAGCAGAACTTCATAGCTCAGCAAATAAAATAAAATAAATAAATAAATAAATCTAAAAACAACACAACACACTAATGTTGCCTAAACACTGGCCAGTAGCACTACTTGAACATATTTTGCCCTCCTTAATAATATAAAATAATATGTAGAGATGACAAAATGTCCATTTCACCTACATCACCTAAAGTTACCAACAGGCAACAGCTCAATTTCTAAATATGGAACTATTAAAGTAATATTTATTGCCACTGTTACATTCTATGAAGTCATAAAAAAGTAGGAAAATATTAGTTAACTCCAATGTCATTTATAGAGCATTCTGCTGCCATCTGCTGGACAACATGTGAATATGTGAATGCTGGAGTTTAAAGGAGGCAACAAAATTCACCAACCCACGGAATATCCCGGGATTATCGGAGCTCTCACTCTCATCGTGGCCACGCAAAGCCAACTCAAAGGCTCCACAAAATTTAACACAGTCTATTATTCTGGACAGGATGTGTCGATTTTGTCATCTCTTTGTTGTGCCTTCTAATGCCAATCCTATAGCCTTCACCTAGCTGTTCAGCAGTTCTAAACCTGCCAAAAAAATTTAGTCTCATACTATTGTCTAGACAGCTGCGGCTACTTTCGTGCCGTTTGCATTTTTCAGAAAGATGTTAGAGGTCTTGTACCCCCGTCGTTGTCCACAACGCTTCGGTGCCGACACTTTGAAATAGCAAACAGGGAAAGCAATAAAAGGCATTACTTACACCACATCCAGCTAGCCAACTCCGTTTGTCATAACAAGAGCCTGTTCCGGATGTATGCTCGTCCTCGATCACTTGCCTGCTGCTGAATTTGTAAAATGCTCCTTTGTCATCTTTTTTTCTTCCAGTGAACGCCTTGTGAAAGGGCGTTTTTGTAAGGAAATAACCAAATTTACTTTGGTTTCCGCGGTTCTACTTGAAGTTGCCATCTCCTGAAAGTACTGGTCAGCTAGCTAAGGAGCAGGAGTGACAGTCGCGCATCCGTAGTTATATTAATAGCGAACATGAAAGATAGCGTCGAGAATCGTCCAATCACATTAGATCAAAAAACATAAAAACAATACCAATTCGCTGCCAATAAAAGTAGGAGTGTCTGGGGCGCAGAGAGCTGTGCCCCGTGGAAAATCTGAAGCAACCATTTAGAGAGCAGCCTCAGGTCACCTGCTTGCCAAAAGTTGAAAGACTTTTTAATGAATGCTGGCAGGCGCTGACAGACTACCAGGCGCACTGTACGAGTAAACAATTTTTATTTAATAATTATTTCGCATTTAGGGGGGCGGCGCCCCAGCGCCCCGCATTATAGAACCGCCACTGATTTCTATGTGAAAAACTGTATGCAACTAGAGACTACTGCACTCAACAAAGAAAGAAGTATATGATATAAACACTTTGTGCCTATAATTGTGCATGAATTCTATAAAATTATTCTGGCTGTACACTCAGCGTGTGAAAATGCAAAATTGGCCACACATCCTTTAGCCACTTGGTTAAATGTTAAAGTCATTCTATTATGCACATTTGCTGATGATAAACGGTTTCCAGTGGAATCTATCGACCATCACTGCTGAACGGGCTTGTCCTATGTCCTTACGTCCATACAGACCCAGCTCCAATGAGCTGTAGATAAAACTTTAACACTAATAGTTTAACTTGTTTCCACTCTTAGTAATTGCACTCAAGGCCAATGTTTTCAAAAGATGTCACATAACATTAAATGGGCTTTAAAACCAATCACATTTTTTCCTCTGCTAGTTTTAAAAGGTCACCAAAAAGATTTTCTTTTTGTCAAAATGAAACGTACACATATTTAGAAGGAATGTTTATTTATGCTACCCATCATCCTGTGATACCTACTGAAATCACCCTTCCTCCCATACTCCTTTCACAGGGTTTTGATAACCCCATATCCAAGGGAAGCCATATTTTGAAGAGCTTTGCTTCATGAGCTGCACAGAATGTAAAAATACTTCAAGTCCTCAGTTCATTGAAACTCACTGAAGCTTTTATTTATTATTATTTTTTTTGTAAGTTAGAATAATGTTGCGAAAAAAAAATTCTAAAAGAGCTGAATTCTGCCACTTATAGTAACATGAACAACAGGAAAAATTCCACATCCTTAAGTATAATGATCAGGGTTATAAGCCAGCAATCAGATTCTGTAAAAAATAATAATGGCTACCAACTCAAAGCTGAATGCTTTTTTTTCTTGTTTCTTTTTCAGACAGAAGAGTGTTTCCACTGCCCCTCAGGTGTACGGAGAGGAAACAGCAGGGAATGAAAAAGAATACAAAATTACACTGCTCTTGAATAAACCCTCTGTACTAAGAGCTGTTTAAACTTAAAGGAACCTCAGACTGGGATTCGTACACTGAATAATTCATTTTCGTGGGCAGGTCAGGGCATGTACTGTATTCGTAAGTAAGGAGATGCGCACAGTATATGATGAGTTGTGTACCAGCTCCAGGTTTGTCAACATGTCACCTACTTATTCATGTTGTGCATTTCTAATCAAAGTGCATGAGTGCATGCTTTATGTTTTCATGCATTTGACATCTTAAGTGCACTTGCTCATGGCATGTAGGCCTATATCAATTCTAGACTGCCATATCCTTCACAGAAAGACTAGGGGCTCACACCAATCACTTATTTTATCCCTCCTTGCTTCCTTTCCTTGCGTCCTTGCCCAGTATGGAAGGCCCAGTGAGTCAAAAATATGTGAAACTGCCGTCTGGGACTCATTTCAGTTGCTTATTTTATTCATCGTTGTCTGCTCGTTCCTTGCTTGACCCGGAAATCGATCGAGGTCCGCCATCTTCAAGGGCATTCCAACTTAAATGCTCCTTGAAGGTGCTAGGAGCTAGGAGGCTCCCGTAGGATGCTTGAGCAGGGAAACACAAGTGCAGGCTTTGTGGTAGTATTTTTCAGAGCTTAATGACATATAAATGTATAAATGATCGACATGTGTATCCACCTCTCCCAATGTGCCACATCCGTAATTGATGTAGCTTCAAACTGAAGCTTGAAAGAGCAAGAACGTACCATTTGCCTAATACATGTTTCCTTGATTCCTCCATCCTCGTATCTTTTCCTTGCTTCCTTTCAATTAGGATTTGTTGACAACACGTGATTCCAGACGTCAATTTCATGTATTCATGACCCATTTGGCCTTCCATACTAGGAAAGGATACAAGGAAAGGAAGCAAGGATGATTTAAATAAGGGATTTGAATGAGCCCAGGTGTCCACAGTGGTAGGACACAACTGGCAGTGTCAACCGCTTATCAGAGGCTTCATAGCGACTGGCAGAGGCTGCCACTTTTCATCTGTGCTGTGCTTGTCACTGTGGCACGGTTATGGTGCTGGCTCACACCTGTAGTGTTGCATAGGCTCGCAGATGCATTCCATTGCAGCAGGTGCTTCGCAGGGCATTGCAGGAGTGCACACCCTTTAGCTGCCACGCCCTGCAGGGGGGGGCGCAAGTGGCTCCGCGGTGGTTTGAGAGGCGCAACTGCCGATTCCAAATTACAGAGAAAAATAAAAAATAAAGACCGTGGTTAAAAAGACAGTTCCGTGTGTTTTCACACACAAACTCTATTTATTTTGAACACCGTACACGGAACCATCTGCAGACCTGCTCATTAGCGCTCTTTTAAACCTGCTGTTTGCTCATTGCCTCCCGAGGGACCGGATAATGCACCTCAGTGATTCATAAACCCAAGGAATATAATGCTCCTCGGCGCCTAGAAAATCAAATCATATCGTATAAAAAAAAAAATACGCAGTAGCTGCAGTAGCTGTCCTTTGCATGAATGGAATTGAAAACACTCCATTCCTGTCACCCTCTGATTAGGTTCCACCGTTGTGTGAAAGCATTTGGCGGCAGCCAGTCATTACTTACTGTAACTTTTTTTTTGTTTTCTTTAATTAAGATGAAACGGGGGAAGCAGTAAATCAAAAAATGTGTTGCTGCAAAATTGCCCCAAAGGGTTTAGGCATGATACTGTAATGCATCTATCTGCTCTAATAATTAATTACTGCTCTAAGCTTTGCTGAAGTCATAAACTTCATTTTACTTTGGTAACAGTAACTCTTATTATGCAGCAGAGTAAGGACTGGGAAAAATATTTCCTAACACATACACACGCACACACAACAGACACACACGCGCAAATGCACACACGTGCACACACACACACACGCATAATTTGCAACGATTTATTGCCTCTAATTTTGTTTTTCAGTGTATTTTTCTCTCCCTCCTGCCGCCATCATGCGCGTTAATGTGAAACGTAATTGAATGACCATAATACATGGGCACAATGTACAATTTTACAGCTTGAATCAGGAACTGCTGTTCCTATTATTGTGTCAGCAGCAGGACAAGCAGTGAAACTTTGTCTTTTGCTGTTGATGGGTGTATCACACGCACGCACGCACGCACGCACAGGGTTGGAGCCGTAGGGGCAGCAGACAATTCGGCTCGCGCTCCTATGTCGGATTCACTTTGCGGGCCTAGCCCGAAAGCGCACAGAGGCAGATATATTTATGTGCCATTGAAGCACCTGCTGTCATAATTTGAAATCAAGCATGACAAGATAGTAATAGAGGAGCTCAATCATCCGTGCGCCCGTCCTCCCTTTCCCCTGACGTTAATCTAGCGATCTTCCTTAAGAGAGCGCGCTCCGTCCCGCTGGTGATGTACTGCGGCTCCGTTAGCGCAGCGCGCTGGTCTCTCTGACAGGCTGTCATCCCTTCCCTCAGCTCAGCCTCTTCATTATTATTATTCAATCTGTGCAGATCGCTAATAGCTCGACATTAGTTGTGTTTTCCCCTCAAATGATTAAAGTACTTTTTAAAATGAAACTTGGTTGGAAGCATCGAGCATGTGTAGCATGGACGGTGCACTTTATGCCCAAGCACTTTATGCATGAATTTTATATACGGTGTAAGAGAAGACTTACACAGTCTTCTGCTGCCTGTGGTTTAAGGGTATTCTCTTTTGTATGATTTATAAGTGTGGTTGCCTTTGGCAATCACACTACAATTATCTCACATATTATTCTTCATTATTCCACCCATGTTTTGGACCGCTACTCCTCCCAGAGTTTTCGTATAATATACTTATGCAATATGTGAAATCGAGTGGCTTCATTGGGAATGGTGCGCTGTTACTCTGTGGAAAGTTTTGGTGTACGGTATCTGAAATATTAGAGTTAGGATTAGGGTTAGGGTTAGAGTTACCCTACAGCTAGTGATAGGGTTAGGTTTAGAGTTACAGCTAGGGTTAGGGTTAGGGATAGGGTTACAGCTGGGGTTAGGGTTAGGGTTAGGGTAACAACTAGAGTTAGCGTTAGGTTTAGGGTTAGAGCTAGTTTTAGTGTTATCGTTATGGTTCCCACTAGGGTTAGGGTTAGGGTTACAGATAGGGTTAGGGTTAGGGTTACAGCTAGGGTTAGGGTTAGGGTTACATCAAGGGTTAGGGTTAGGGTTACAGCTAAGCTTAGGGTTAGCATTAGGGTTACAGCTAGGGTTAGGGTTAGGGTTGGGGTTACAGCTAGGGTTTGGATTATGGTTAGTGTTACAGCAAGGATTAGGGTTTTGGTTTTAGGGTTAGGGTTAGGGTTAGGGTTAGGGTTAGGGTTACAGCTGGGGTTAGGGTTACGGTTACAGGTAGGGTTAGGGTTAGGGATACAGCAATGGGTTAGGGTTAGGTTTACGGATATGGTTACTGCTAGGGTTAAAGCTAGGGTTAAAGCTAGGGTTAGGGTTAGGGTTAGGGTTTAGGGTTTAGGGGTTAGAGGTTAGGGGTTAGGGGTTACAGCTAGGGTTAGGGTTAAGGTTAAGGTTACAGCTTGGGTTAAGTTTAGGGTTTTGGTTATAGCTAGGATTAGGGTTAGGGTTTCCGCTACGGTTAGAGTTAGGGTTAGGGTAATCGCTAGGGTTAAGGTTAGGTTTAGGGTTAGAGCTAGATTTTGTGTTAGGGTTATGGTTCCCGCTAGGCTTAGGGTTAGGGTTACAGCTAGGGTTAGGGTTACGGTTAGGGTTACAGCTAGGCTTAGGTTTAGTGTTAGGGTTACAGCTAGGTTTAGGGTTAGGGTTGGGGTTACAACTAGGGTATGGGTTAGGGTTATGGTTGCAGCTAGGCTTAAGGTTAGGGCTAGGGTTACAGCTAGGGTTAGGGTTAGGATTAGGGTTATGGTTACAGCTAGGGTTAGTTTTAGGGTTAGGGTTATACCTATGGTTAGGGTTAAGGTTAGAGCTAGGGTTAGGGTTAAGGTTACATCTATGGTTAGCGTTAGGGTTTCAGCTAGGTTTAGGGTTAGGGTTACAGCTGGGGTTGGGGTTAGGGTTAGGGTTACAGCTAGTGCTAGGTTTAGGTTTAGGGTTACACCTAGCATTAGGGTTAGGGTTACTGCTAGAATTAGGGTTAGGGTTACAGCTTGGGTAAGGGTTAGGGTTAGAGTTACAGCTAGGGTAAGGGTTAGGGTTAAGGTTTCAGCTAGGGTTTGGGTTATTGTTAGTGTTACGGCTTGGGTTAGGGTTAGCATGCCAATTTTGCGGGACACTTGCGTTACTGTAATGTAATACTGAATACTTTGTAAGAATAATGTTTACATATTATATAAAGCTCTGTTCAGCACAAAGTCGATTTTGCAGTGGCGCCAACCACACCACAATTTCTTTATGAATTGTCTAGTTTACATTAATAGGTTCATAAAAGACGTACGTTTTTTGGTGACTATAGACTGCTTCAGCAATTTGTCCTCCCTTGATTTATAAATTTTTTTAAAGAACATAGTTCTGAAACTGTGAACATTAGTTTCAGTTGGAGACGCATAGTGTAGTCCTGTGTGCTTGCAGTGCGCACTCCCTTGTGGAGAGATGCTAGTATGTGCGTGTGTTTGCGTGAGCGCAAGTGTGAGTGCGTTCGAGCATGCGTCTGCGTAGTATGTGTGTGAGATGAATAAAAAAGTTTCATTGCATTTTCTTCTTCACTTTAGCTGGTGTGCTTTTGCTCACACCACTGCCTCTAATGATTGGCATGGCTTACTGAAAGTCTGTTCTATCACACGGCAAGTGTACTGTAACTTTAGACCTACTTCTGCTTTTTTTTTTTTTTTTTAGTTTTTCCCAAATGAATCCACTATGATCTTCTTTGAAGTTACCAGTTCAAAATGACTTTGTTCAGCCACCCACGAAAAAGAAAGAAAATGACAAGACATGATTCCCCTGCCTTGTCAAATGTCTCTGTCACCTCTGATGGATTCCAGCTTAGTAATATATTACAAAGTCATGGCATGTGATCAAATGTCAACGTCTATATTAGCAACGCTGGTGCGAAGAGCCGAGAAGAAGAGATTTCTGCAACGTGCAGAAGTCTCCCAGCTGTGTGAGGCACTGCTTGATGCTATATAGCGCATGCCAGTTGTTTTGTTCAAATAATAATTCTTTCTTAATTTATTTTGCCCTTTAATCATTTTCAATAGTCTTTATTATTTCACTCCGTTTTCCCTCAAAATGCTCATGGTAGTTTTGGACTCTTTTATAATTAAATATTTACTCCACTTCATTTTAAGGGTCAGGACCAAGAAAGTAATACAATTTTTGTTTTTTAAAAAGGAAAACCATGGCACTGCAAAGAAATTTACACAATATGTTTTAGAACGGTTCCAGTAGACTGTTGAGTGGGCAGTGGAGATTGTCATTTTATTAAATTTTTTTGATGTACAGTGGTGTGCATTGTATGCACTCAAAATCGTCCTGGACCAAAGGGTTCACACCAGTTATTTATTTTGGCCGTTTCTCGTATGACTTTTCCGTGCGCTCCTCATGCTACACAAAGCCAAGCAGACTGCGGCCTCAGTCATGGCTCAAACTCCCGCTCCAGCACATCTATAAGCAGAGCTGGCAAAGCTCATGAAAATCACAAACTTAGCGAGCCCATTGTTCACTCAATTAGTAAACTTTCTTAAATGTGATTCGGTCACTAATGTTCAAATGTGACATTCAAATTGTTCTTAAAATGTCTCAATGAAATGCACTGTATAAATAGTAGAATGTATGTAACCTTGAATATCTATGCAATGTGTAACATACAGTGAGTGATCTTCTGTCCACATTTAATTCATTGCATTTATATAGCACTTTTCTGAACTTCCGAATGCTCAAAGTGCTTTACAGTGATGAAGGGGAACTCACCTCACCCACCACCATTTAAGTCAGCACGTTTCTAGTGGCCCATCTGAATCCACCAACAACCTGTGCATCCTGACCTACATTTTGGGAATCAATGGTCTATAGCACTACATAATAAAACACTCTTGCTCCATTATTTACTGTTCATTGACTTAAGTGACCTATACCTTTTCTTCATCTTTTTTTATTTACCAAGATGATTCCTCTTTTTCGCCCTGCAGTCATTTAAGTCAGCTGGGGTTATTCTAGGTCATTCATTTTTTAAGTCATTTAAGGTCACTTCCTAACTAACAATTTTTGAACGTGAGGTTAAATGTACGTTCCCCACATTTTTGGATGTCCCTAGACTTTTCTTTATCACAACAATCATTGTAAGAATATTATATGGCTTTGTACTGCCATTTCAAAAAGAACTAGGTCATGTTCATTTTGTCATAAAATTTGCTTAACAGTATACAACCAATATTGCATTTCAGTATTCAAATTTGTTATATTTTAAAACGGTTATAAACAACCCATGAAAATGGTTTATGCCATTAACAGCCAATGACTAAAAATTTTAACGAGATGTTACCAGTTAGTCCGCATGCGAAACACATGGAACTTTCTTTCTGTATCATTGACAGAACTTGCAATTACAGTAAATATTACTAAAACTCACAAGGAACATTAAATACATTCTAAGAATATTTGCTGAACATACTCATAACATTATCTCACTGCTGAAAGGCAATCTGACTAGAATGTTCCAATATGCTGGTTAGCTTGGCTAGCAGAGCTCTTGGGGAAACAGCACAGTTGAAGGCTCTGGTAGAAACACAAACACAGCAGTGCTCATTTGGCCATCTGGAGTGCAGACAGTATTTGTGTTGTCCTCAGAGATCATCAAGGTACCCATGGCTGCAAAAATCCTGGAAAAGCTTTGAAATTTCAAAGTCTGTTTGGCAGGCCTGGAAATGTTTTGTAAAACACTAAACTACAGAGCATGTTTATGAAATGTTAATTAATGACCATTTTAAAACACTTTTACATGAACCACAACACCAGTGCATCCAGTGAAATTTTAAATAACTTGACATTCTATGCAATCCCATAATATCCAGGATTACTAGACTGAGGAGTTTACCCGTAAAAGTAGGGATTTGAAAAATTCATAGGGGAAGTTTTACAGTACACATGTATGGGAATCAATGACAGATGGAGGATTTTAAATGAAGCTATGGGGGGTAAATTGAGATAATTTTGTATGGGATTTAATTGCAGATGGGGGCATTTTATTGGGTTATAATTGTCTCATAAATCATGAAATAATATGAACCTTACACAAATAAAATGAGATTCACAAATATTTTTCATATTTTATAAGCAAAATAAATGGTTCACAAACTAAAATCATTGGTTCAAACTGACTAAAAATAATATGATTTTACACTCACAAACAAATCTCTTTCGAACAGACAAATGAGGTAATACATCTTAATTTATTAATGTGTATTATTTTTTTGGAAGAGATTTACCCGATGGGCACACATTTGACGAAAATGTGCATTTACACATCACCTGGAATATGCGGAATTGCATGCATTGCACACAGGAAAACATGCAAATCTATCCAGAAATTGGTTTTTTTTTCATATAATTCTGAGTAGTCATAGCACGTATGTGCTCACTTCATTGAATAAATTGTTCACTAAGCTAATAGCCTGTAGGAGGTTATCTAATAGCAAGTGTATACTTCAGCCATTTATACACCCACCATCTTCATGGCCTATTTGGGCAGCTATGATTTTCCACAAATTGTCCTTCAAGTCATTGTCGTTGTAATGTTAATGTCTTTTATTAAAGTGTAGGCTACCATATGCTGGGAAACAAGGACTATCAGTTGATACTGTAGTTGGCGTAGTTGGTGGTAGTGTTGTGACATCTGTAAAGAAGACTTATTATGAACGGAGAGATAATTGTTTTACATTATACTATATACATTTATACCATTTCACTGTTTTGTATTTTGAGCAAGCCTAACATTAGCTAGCTTGCTAATGGTATCTGCTGTCATTGACTGAGTCAAGAGCGTGTGCACTGTTAGCTAGTGAAGGCATGGGGCGGGGACATGGGTAAGCTACAGTATGCTTCTTTTGCCTGTAACTTCCTATTTGGAGCACCAGAAATGGAAAACAGTGCAGAATTCAATTGGCTGCTCTGGCATCATATTTTAATGAGGCACTGTGATAAGGCACTGAAAAGACATTGCTGTCTGGTCTGGGTGTATGGGAACTAGTGGCACTGGGTTTAGTTCCCAACCCTAATGATCCTAGTACCACTCCATTTGCCAATTGTTAATTACTTTGATAGCCTTTGATAAAATAAATATTGCTATGAATCTTACTAACAGACACTGTATTTGTCATTCTTCACGTTACAGTCCACATTTACAGCATGTTTTAAACCCAACACACTCCTTTACAATACCATAGTTTACAATACCATAGTAAGTCTATAAACTCATGATATGGCTAAAATAGTCATGGATATTAGGTGCAAAAATTATCGAACTGTTTTGTAAATTAATTTGTTAAAAAGTGTAGGATCCCTGGGTCATGCATGGGAGTCTCCTTTTCCTGGCCTGGGAGCAGAGAGGTGCCTGTGAAGCGACTCTGTGTTTTAGGTAGGCTGCGGCCTGACTGCATGGGAGGTGAACTGAAGCGCTCGTCTAAGGTGCTTTGTTAGCTTAGCGAATGACCGTGCCAGGGCTGTCCTCGGGCGCGGAGGGGCTCCTGCTCCTGTCCACACTAAGATAGTAAGCCCTTCATCCGCCAGCCACTCTGTCAATAAATCTCTCTTTGCACAGAGAAGAACTGCCCGGTGACATGATGAAATGCCTTAACCGAACCGATTCCAGCAAGCTTCTCAGGCGGCACTGAGGACTGGTCGTGTCAACAAAATAAGGACAGATGGGTAAATTTGTTGAGAACTGCTAATGTATAAAAATAAATAAATACATTAGGAAGCCCTAGAAGACAAAAAAGTGACTACCTGATATTTGCTTACACACAATATGATTCGGCACACATCGCAACAAGAAAATAACTGAACAAACCAGAATCTGCTTCTTGGTATTACTCAACAGAGAGCCATTGGAAATGCTCCTGGTGATCTCACTCGGCAGAAAAATTCACTCCGTTGTCTGTTACTGTTGCTTCCCTTACCGCATTTTTTTGGACTTGCCCTGATATGTTTTTTTCATGATTTGACCGCAATGCTGTACGTGTAGTGCATCGCCACTGTCCATGCACGATGTCAGATTTTACTCACATTACAAAAAAGGAATTTCTTCCTTGCATCTAGAGAGGCATTCAAGAATGTGTATGTGAACAAGAACATCAGTTAGGAAGAGACAGCGCCCTCGATAGTGAGAGCTCTCCAGGGGAAAAAACTTCGGCATCCTCACCCACAGAAATATGCAAAAATCTCATACAATCCTAAGCACTGCCATAACTAATTATGCACCATTAGGCCTCTCTGCTTTGTTTGATGGATTCCTAATGTTTTCATTCATGTCTGACTAATTAATCTTGTCACTTTTAATAAGCAACCCAATTAATTTCACAAGAAACCAAACTCCTCTGAATCGTCAATGACGATCACAGCAATGTTGTTTAACTGTGGTATCAGCAAAACATAAAAGTTTTATTGGCTTCTGATTCCACTGTAGTCTGTATGTACAGTATGTTCATATTGGCTATACTCGGTATGCTTTCAGCCAGGCCAAAGGTGATTTCACATACAGATTCATACACATACATACATGCACTTATATTTTGATAGGGAATCATATTTGACTATATATGATATATTGAAAATAGGCTGGTATGCAGAAATGATAGTTTACAGTTGCACTAGACTCATTGGCAACATCAAACCATATCAATATCATTCAGTGAAAAGGACGAATGCATGGGTTTCAAAGTAGGCAGGTCTGACTTCTAATGAAATCTAATTCCTTATTCGCCAAAAGGCTCACTGAACCTTCAATGATTTCACACACTATTGCAAATTCTCCTGTGTACCAGAAGGAATATATATATATATATATATACACACACAACCACATGTGAATTGATTGCTAATCACAAATTGTGCAGTACAGAGCCAAATCAGGAATATATTCTTGATTTAGGCTTCTTATTCTTGATTTGGATTCTAGACAATTCTATGCTTGCCCAACAGTTTGGAGGAAGGCCCTTTCCTGTTTCAGCATGACAATGCACCTGGTAGGGGTGGAGAGAGATGCCACTATTTGTACTGGTATCTGTATTTGTTCAACCAACAAAATTATTTGTATTTATATTTGTATTTGGATGAAAAACAGAAGTTGACGTGACTAAAACCGGAAGTATGCTAAATTTAATCCGATTCAAATTTAATTATCTTGATGTTGTAGCTTGTTGTCATACCTCCTAGTTTGGCTTAATGTTACTCTCTAACCTAGCCTATGCTTACTGTGTGAACTGGACTTAACATGTTCATGGGTACAAATAACTGTTACATAATGAGTGTTGTACCTTATCAGACCTGTGTTTTGTAGTTGCTCCAATGACCCTATGTATGCACTTATTGTACGTAATATTTAATGATAAATTGTATTTTTTAAGTAATAGTCGGCATTAACATGCTATTTACTTTGACATGTTTTACTGTATAACGCTATGTGTTGAAATGAGAAATGACCTCAGTTCCTCTCCTGCTCTTGTGCATTATAACATATAGAAAACTGAGCGTGTACGCTGGTTTGCTTTGCTCGTTCGACTTGACTTAATTACCGTTAACGGCGTTAGCATTCCGAGCCTTTTTTTTACGCGCCGCGCTATGCGTGACCGCGACGCCGCGACCTGGCCCGCCTGCCTTCAGCCGGGGCACGTTCGGCCCCCGACGCACGCTATGTTTAATCACACCCGGCTTATTGAAACGAGAGCTTCTCGATTTCAATAATTAAATAACACCCGCGCGTCTTAAGTACGGCCAAGTAACGATGCCAGATAATTAAGGGTAAATTGGAGTTAGGCACATCATCACCCCGCCCTCCCCCAGTTTTTATCCGAATGAAATGAGAGGGAAATCATCAAGCTATGTTTAATAGAATTCTCAACACTGCTCAGCCAGTCCCACAAATAGATTATCTTGCATAATTAATGTGAGGCTTCATTACCCCCTTATCAAATTAGATCTCTCATAGTCTCTCTTCAAGGCTGATATGAGACTGATTATATGTTCAACTAAAAGAAGATCTTCAAAACCCACTGGAATGGAACATTCTTTTCATCGCCTGGTGAAATTAGGCCATTTTTTATTTCTTGCTTTTTTGTTGCATGAGCCGATACACATGATCTGAGAAGGAAATGAGAAAAAATAAAGCTTCAAATAATTCAACATTACACAAAGTGTTACCGTATTAAATGTTGCATTGCAGCGGAGATGAGCAGATGATCATCCCATTCTTAATCTTGGCAGTCTAATTCACAGGCCATTGTAGGTGTCGTGATAACGTTATACAATATTTTTATATTGTGCAGAATCAGGTAGACAGAAATAGGTATTTATCCAAAGTTGAATCAGTTGAATCAATTTATCAGATTGCATATATTAATTTGCAACATGGTATTCATGTTTCCTTGATTAACATAAAGTGTGAAAGAATTATACATAAATATGTGTGCATTGTATAAAATATCCATTTTAACTTTTGCCAGATGGAGCCAAAAGAAGCCTCAGTTGATATGAAAATCAATCTCAACATACAGCAGCACAGGGAAAATTAGCTGGTCCATATCTAAAAGGCCAACTTCAGTACTGATGTACATATGATGCCCATAAGTTTATTCACTAATGGGCAATACATTAATGAAACATAAACAAAATACCCATCTGCTGCCAGAGAACATCAGTTTTTGTAAGTCATTTGTAAGTTTCATCTGGAACTGCCAAATTAAAGAGACACTAACTTTGTGAACATGTGGGACAATGGAGGCGACAGTGGAGAAATTGGTAGGCAGTTGGCTTAGGCTCCCGGACGTAAAACACTGTTCCAGATATCCTATCAGACCACCTCAAAGCATGAATCTCAGAGCCATTTCTCCTATATGAAAGTTCCATGCACAGCTGTGTTGTGGGACATCAAATTACCATAAGGAATGGAGGCCAGGGCTCGGGGGCCAATAGTAGAGAAAAGTAATTTTACCTAGGGTCTAAGCTTAAGGCCCTCCTTACTAAATATGTAAATGTACTTTTCTGTTGACCGGAGACACTAACGTAGGGAGTATACATCCAAACAAAGTATGAACTTTTCAAAATAGAATCACCGGCGAACACTTTGCCGTACACCGTTGTGAGCATACTCATTACAAACTTCATGTTCTTTGTTTTATGTCACTCCACGCCACTGAGGGGCACACAAACTTGTCAGACAGATTTTTCTAAGTTGCTTTGCACAACTCAGGATCATTGACACCCAACTTCATGAAAAGGAATATGAGCACATTTTGTGCCAGGAATTACGGAACATTTCGTTCTCTAATAAAAATCTCTCTTTTAAATTATCTTTATCTTCAGACTGCTGCTTTGATCGTCTAGCATGGGGACCCATGTAAACAGGTGGTGCAACTGCAACAAAAGCTAATGTTGAAAATAACACCAACTCAGTGAATGTAATTAAATCTGTGCCATACCAGAATTAACTTAATTGGATTGATCCAAACAATTACATTTAAGCTTAGTGAAAGTAGTCATAACCAAGAGTTCTAGGTTCCAGGTCACACATCACCTATGTCGGAAATGTATTTTCCAGCCAGCCTTAATTAACATCAGCTAATTAAAAAGTTCCTCTGTTCAGCTGCATTAACTATGTTAGACAACTTAATTAATAATTAACACCAGAAAATTCTCAAATATTTTAATGCAGCCAAGGTGTGAGGTAAGATTTGCTCAGACTGCAACGTTTCCATTTGCTTTAATGTGTATTGAGACCAGTTCAGTTACATTTTCCAAACTTTCTATTCAATATGAATGTTAAGGCCACAATTGCATACACACTTCTTGTTTCACTTTTGGTTAGTCAAACAATAACGATTCTAAAGTCACATAAAGTCATGCTATTGGGCATCTAGTTAAGGAAAGCCTGTTTGCTTTTGCCACGGTTGATTTGAACGTTTAATAAATACTCAGGGACATTTCCAGCTGTGAGCTGCGACTTAATGTTAAAATTTCTATCATATCGAAATATGTGTAGAATCCCAGAAATGATCACCTTGAATTCCACAGATCCAGTGAAGCATTTAGCACCTCTGCCCTATATAGTCTCTCCACAAATATTTTATTATTGTACTGCAAATGCTGTTTGTTCATGGTTGAGGGAAATGCAATAGTATTATTATAAAGCGATCAGTAGCACAATAAGTGATATTTGTCACAATAGTAGTTCATTGTAATGAATTACAGTACACCTGTGAAACAATAGCTGGGTACTAAATATAGCTACATAAACAAAATGTGAGCCCTAAACCGGCATGTAAACTGTACATCCATCCATCTATCCATCCATTCATTATCTATACCCGCTTATCCTGGTCAGGGTCACGGGGAGTGCTGGAGCCTATCCCAGCGTGCATTGGGCAAGAGGCAGGAACACATCCTGTACAAGTCACAAATCTATCACAGGGCACACACGATTCACTCACACACTCATACCTATGGGCAATTTAGAGTCTCCAATTAGCCTACCTGCATGTCTTTGGACTGTGGGAGGAAACCCACGCAGACACGGGGAGAACCTGTAACATATAATTGAGTAATGTTGTTAAAAGTGAGGTTAGTTTTTTTTAAACTTAATGTTTCATGATTATTGCAATTGTTTCCTTGGATGTATGGGTGGGGAAAATGCAGAAATGTTCAGATGCCTTGGTATGAATTCCATTTATAGTTCCAAAAAAAAAACAACACTTTGTTCTGATAATGCAATCCACCTACTTTAAGACGGCGAGTAGAAATTAAATCTGACCCTCTGTAAAACAATTTTATTTATTTATTTGCACATAAAAAGGACAATCAGTTCCTAAGATCTTCACCAGGAGAAAATTAAACATGCAATAAAGTCCTTAGCCAGTGATTTCTAACGCATGGTACTTCTGAAATTGTTATGATGTTGAACATGGATTATAATTTCAGACAAAATGAGCTTGCTGATTAGTAGGTCAGAGTGGCAGATTGTTGAGTATTTCATTGTTTGTAAATACAGGTGATCAAAACAATGGTGCTTTACTTCATGAAAGCAAAAATCAGTAACATGTATTCAAGCAAACTAACAATTCACCTAATCAGTTGCTCGTTGGCTTAATTGTTTTCACAGATGCATGCTATAGACAATCAAAAAGGAGTGACAAAAAATTGTAAAAATGTAAAATGTTGAAACAACATGCCCAATTCCATCAAAAACATTTAATGTATTTAAATGGCACAACGATACCAGCAATTCATATTGTGTGGAGTATATGTGTATGTATTTGTATGCATGTATGAACTGCTGTGCATATGCTGATATAATGTATATAGATATAATGTGTGTGGTTGTTGATATATATATATATATATGTTTATATATAATGTCTATGGTTGTGTGTATTGCATTCGGCATAGCAGTGCTCATACAGAAATATATACTGATAAAATTGTGCTAAATGTAATTTTAGGAGAACCTATATCTATGATATCAACAACAGCAGACAGATTTAAAAACTCTCTAGAAGTGGAGATGGAATGGACAGAGAAAATGGAGTCTTGCTGATCAGAACTGTTTGTGATCTGTGATCTAGACTGGAGTGAACGCTGAGAAAGGAAAGGAAAGCAGAGAGATTTTGACGGACGGCTCGTTCAGGGAATATAAAGGGGAGAATGGAGCGGGCTCTAATTTGGGAGATATGAGGGGGTCAACAGGGAGCTGTTTCAGAATGAAAGTGGAGGGCCAGCCAGCGTGAGGTCAAAGCTTAACAAGCCTGAATTATTGTAAAGTGTGCATTAAAGAGAGGGGCAGTGGGTGGGCTTGGTAGAAAATGGCAGGGAGATGAAAAACAGCTGGAAAGGTAGTGAAATCAAAACGGAAAATGGAGGGAGGGGGTATAAACAAACAAACAAGACAGTGTCCGAAAACAGGAACTAACAAACTCTTTAACATACTCCATTTTTCGCTTGACATTGAAAGAAGGTCCTCGGTTCGAATCTCGGCTTGGGGCCTTTCTGTGTGGAGTTTGCATTTTCTCCCCCTGCTCTAAATTGCCCATAGGTATGAGCATGTGAGTGAATGGTGAGTGTATGGTGTTTGTGCCCTATGATAGACTGGCAGCCTGTCCAGGGTGTGTTCCTGCCTCTCAGCCAATGCATGCTGGGATAGGCTCCAGCACCCCTCGCGATCTTGAAAGTGCAATTTTATAAAATGTCACAAATGCTAGTTATTAGTGGCAATAAGCTTCTGGTCACAGCATCAGTTCTTCAGAGTTATAGTTGCACAAGAGATTAGTGGTATCAATCATAGCTCAAAGACTTAAAATAATCAAAGTGCACAGTGTCAGTGCTCGCAAGCAGGTCATTTGGCACATTAACAAGGAAAGTGCTGTAGTTCAAGCAGGAGTATTCTTCAAACAGGCTGCTTTACCTATCAATATAAATCAACTTCTTTGTAAAAATTTTCTCTAGGAAGAAAGGACTTTGATGGTCTTGAACTACAACAGGATAAAAGCACGGTAAAAATCATAGTTCTGAGAAGCTAGACTGCCATTGCAGACTTCCCCTGATTATTTTTTTTACCATTCAGCAGGAATATTATCGAGAGAACATATAGAAGAATTATGTGATTATCAGCTGTTATCATATGACTTGAGAGAGATACATTGTTCTGATGCAGAGTACTGTCTGGAGAATAATGTGGTCTGATTTAGGGTATTATCAATCAAGCGGAAATGTGTGCTTTTGTTTAATCTGAATGACTTTCTTATGGGAAATGGGATGTATTGGATGAAGGTTACCAGTGCTAAACAGGACTGAAGTTGCTGATAATTGCATACATAGTGCATAAGAACACAGCTCTTACATCTTTTAGAGTTTTACTGCAATTACGTGAGAGGACTGTCGTTATGCAGAATATGCAATATAGAGAACTTTATTTTACGCGCTTCTTTATGCATACGATTTTATGAAAAAACTGGTACTTATTCCCTGTGAATTCATTAAAATTAACAGTTTTGGACAATTACGGTGGATTTAATGTCCAATTAAGATGTATCAATTCAGCACCCTCAGCTTCATTTAAATGCCAAATATTAACTAAAAGATAATCAATCAGCTCTTACTGTGTCCTTCTGTTTGCACAAACAGATCCATGAAATTGCGCTAATATTTTGAAGGAGTTGCCGTCAGTGTAATGACAAGATGTCAAATCCTGGTCAATATTCAGTCAACATCCTAATCAAGCTTAATTACAAGCTGTTTGGGGGATGGAACCGTACATGCGTTTGGATGTGCCGGCTTACATGGAGCGGGCAAAGGATGAATAATTAAGAATGAATTTCCATGTATATCTCCCCTCCATGATTTCCACCGTAATAATCACTAAACGCTGTCATCTCTGACTGTCCCTGTCTGATCAGCAGGTGACCTCTTGGTCTTTCTAATCAGCCAGCCCTCCCACAAACATGTACCTGAACTTTAATTACTGCCCCTCTGTTGTCTGATTAGCTTTCTGCTCCCTCCTAATAAGTGCTGACTACCAGGAGCAGGCTGGCTTTTTTTTTGCCTGCCTGTGAGAAGCAATTGATCACAGTACCAAATGCTATTGGTAATTGAGAGGGAAAAGGAGGATCTGCTTAATTGCCCACAACAGTCACTGCCAGCCACTTAGTTTAATCTTTTTTTTTGTGAGGACAGAGCCTCCAGGAAGCTCAGACAGCCTTCACTCACTGTCATAAAAACACTTCCTGATTGCTACTTGCGTTCTTGCATCAGGCTGCCGATGTCTGGTTTGCTTGCGTGTTCTTAATGGCTCTTTCATTTCTCTGATTTGAAAGGGCCGATAATGTCGGAGATGGCCCGAGAGAGACAGACTGAGACATCGCTGCCCCGTGTGCAAGATTATGAGTCTCCTTTGGCTGTTGTACGCAGAGATCTGCATCCCAACGCAAATTCGTTCCAGGTGAGCATGAGATGGAAGCTCTAAGATGAAGTCATTTTTTGGCTTGGCACCAAATAAAAAGCTTGATGCAGCATGATGGGTTTGGGAACACAGGCATTTCAACAAAAGCAAATTAACACACTACTGTGTACAGTGGGTATAAAGGACATGCAGTTCCAGGAAGAGGTGCCATCCTTTTTGCATTGTGTGGTGTGTTAGTGTGCTGTTAAATAGCCCACTAACACACAAAATAGCATTTCATGATTCCTCAGCTATGCAACACAGTCCTGGTCACAAATGTCACACCATACTTTGTGGAAAATTATGACCTCATGAGAGATATAGAAAATGCAACCTGGAGGAAACCTTATGGGAAACACACACCACTGTAATGGTGTTACAGTGGTGTTACCATTGGTGATGCATGTCATTTACATGTTCTGTATATGCATTTCCAATATGTGTGTGAGGGAGACGGAGACATTTTACATATCAAAAATGTTTATATTTTTCTTTAAAAAATCTTTTAAAATAAGTATATTTCACTCATTTCCCCGATTTTTCATACAATGAAAAGAATCGCCACCAATTCCTGTCGGGTTGGTGTTGCAAATGCCTTTTCCAGTTTCAAAGGGTTTCTAAGCATTTCAAAAGATTTATTGCTGAGTATATTTACAGACCACCTAGGTCCCCATAAAAGATATAAAGCACTCCACTTAGAGAGCAAGTCGATACAGTTGGATTTGACACGAAGCTGGAGTTCTCTGGTCAGCTGCATTTAGTAGGATAAATGGCAAGTAAAACCACATTCA
This sequence comes from Anguilla rostrata, assembly GCF_018555375.3. Classification (NCBI taxonomy): domain Eukaryota; kingdom Metazoa; phylum Chordata; class Actinopteri; order Anguilliformes; family Anguillidae; genus Anguilla; species Anguilla rostrata. The sequence goes on from NC_057944.1 coordinate 12,613,693, forward strand.
TTGTGCAAAAAGCCTAAGTAATTTGTAAAACAGACGTGCTTATGTGGCTGCAAAAAAATCATGCTGATAAGTATTGTTGGGACCTGGGGCTTGGGTACTTGCCTAGCAACATCCAGTGGTCCTCACTGACTGGAATATGATTTCCTCAGGGAAAATAAACACTACTTTATCGTTTAATGAGAGCACTGGCAGCAAATGGAGGACACACAAGATACTGAACTACGTTGATATATTTATCTGCAAATACTGCATGCGCACAGCAACCATTTATGAATCATTCCAGGAATATGCAGGAGTTGGAGTCATCCTCAATTTTCAAGACTGTCTTAAAAGACTTAAGAGCCTTTCATGCCAACACGTGGACTTTGCGAACTCGATTGTGACTTTTCCCAAAACACTGTGTACACATATTTTCCAGATATGAGAAGCAGGAAAAAGAGCTTGGTGTATAAAGTCATGAAAGAATGAGTGAGAAAAGACACACAAAGGGAAAGAATTGCCATGTGAATCACAGATATGCAGATGCAGAAATTGCTGTCATCCTAATCATTTAGCTTTGCTTCATGAAAATGAGCTCTTCAGAATTCAGCTCATACTTGCTTCTTTGTCACAATAAATGAAACATTTTGTGAAAAAAAGACGAAGAAAAGGGGATGTAGATATGACAAAAGAGTGACAGAACAGATGTTACTATGATTGTTGTTAAAGATCTCTTAAGCAGGCTAATTTTCCTTGAGTACATTGCAGACTGTTGACAAAAGCGATGGCACACTCTTGAGTTCCTTCCCTCCGCAGTCATTTGATGTATTTTTATAAGCTTTGTTACATTGTCCTTCGCTGTTTTCCATTCCTTTGAAGAAGGCTTTGATCAATTTTTATGTGTAACGAGGCACATATTTTGTCTGTAGTGCTGGAAAAGTGAATGCTCTTCTTTCTCGAATTCCTTGTTCAGCTGCAGCATTTGTGATGAAGATATTTTAATAGAGCATCACAAAAGCAACAGAACATTTATTGCTATATTTGGGACCCACGCATGATTACACTGGGTATCCATCTCCTCAAAATAATAATAATAATAATAATAATAATACATCATAAATAAATAAAATTGGTTTACTTCTGAAGGTTTTATACATACCAGACCATCTATTGCAATTTCAGTGGTACAGTTCATTCCTGAATATGACACTTTCAGCCTGAACAAAAATGTCAGTTCTGACAGCGGTGTACAATGTTTCAAAAGGACCACTGAGCCTGTATCTTTCGCCATCAAAGGCTCTTTCTGTGAAGCAGCACATTCCTCACATCTTTGTTAAGCATCATATTCCACGTGAGCGTTTCCTCACGATGCTCTTGCCCAGCTCGCCAGGCTTCCAGCACACATCTCTCTCCGTGGCCAACTGGATTTCCTTTCTCACGGGCGAGAGCGCCCCCCCCCCCCCCCCACACCCCCCACACCCCCGGCTCTGGTTTTGGTGTCGCCTCGGTCCCTTCCAGCTCCTTATGCCGTCTTAGTCTCGCTGGAGCAGAGAATCCACGGAGGTGGTCATGAGAGCTCTCCAGCCGTACAGCTGTTCAGACAGTGCCCAGTGGGTGTGCCTAAAGGGCATTAGAACTGAAATTCCATCAAGGGTGCCAGCGCATTGCATTTCTCACAATTTGGCACGTTGGAGAAATTCATTTTATTGGACGTTTCTGTCTGCTCTGGTTTATTGTTCTTCTCATTCTTTGGGTTCGTTTTGAATGTTGCTTTTTATGGCTACCGTTGTTCTTCTAGCTTTCTTAAATGTACTTACTTGTAAGCCAGTCTTGAGGAAAACATCTCCTGAGTGCTTCTCAGCATGTGAATGTCTTTTGCTCATGTCTTTATGTCTAAGAGGGAATATTTTTATTTTTGAGATCTCAGTGCGGCGATTGTCTGTTTGTAACGAGCGTTCAGTCTCACGTGGGTCGTTTCAGTTCTGTTATGATCTTTCATTGCATCAGAGTTGTTCTCTGTTACCGGTGTCCTCTGTTGCCAGGGTCCCACGTCTCATTTTACACGTTCCTCTGTGCTGTTTATGGACAAGAAACCATCCCTTTATGAATGTTTGTCTGAAGTAATTTTAGTGATATATTTTCCTCCTTTTATTTTTAAATTAAGTTAGGTCATATTGAGCAAAGGTAGCACAAACTGCAATCTCAGGCAGTCGGCTGATAGAAAGCTGTTTGAAATTTTTGCTTCACACATGGGGCTCGGTGTCCTGTTAAAGCAGTTTCTTGCCCCTGCTGCTCGCACACCTGCGTGCGCCGCACACCTGGTCGAGCCAGATTACATTTAAGAAGCTTCTGAAGCCTGTGACTTCAATTGTAGCGCGCGTCAACCGGCGTTGTTAATCTTTCTTCTGGGAACTGTGCGCATCAGACTTGTCAATTACTATTTTCGACCCGTTTGCAAGAGCTGTCTCATTGCATTTACAACTAGCATTTTCAGTTCCACCTCCATCTTTCTGATCATCTCTTTTACTTTTACCGTTGCTACCTTAAAGAGAACAAAATAAAAAAAGCAATAGTTTCACATAATAAATTTACCTGTATGAGTGCACTGCTGTTAAACACAAAAACATGTATTGTACATTATTTGGCATAACTGAAGCTAGGAATTCAATAGCCATACAAATTTTCACTATTGTCTCCGAACCTTGTTTGACAGTACACCAAGAAAGCAATCAATCATTAAATAATGGCAACCTGCAAAGTGGCATGATGGTACAGTGGCTAGCACTGTCACCTCACAGCAAGAAGGTCCTGGATTCATATCCCGGCCTGGGCCTTTCCGTGTGGAGTTTGCATGTCCTCCCTGTGTTTCTGTGGGTTTCCTCCATATACACACCCTCCAGTCCCCAGTGTATATACCCTGCAAAACAACAACCGATAAATAAAAATGACGACTATGCCACGGTGGAAAAAGTAGCCAAACTATTGTTTGAGCCCAAACAATTCATCAAGAAACCCCAAGTGCACTACCATGACAACTGGAAATTCATCTGAAACAAAACAAATAAAAAAATGATTCAATACTGTACATCTTTTCATAGGAGAAAATGTAAAAAAGAAAAAAAAAATAGGAGGAAGACACAACACATTTAGCCATGATGTATAGTGATGCGGAAGATTCCTTTTCACACTCTTTGGCAGAATACCTGCGTTCCGTTCACTGTGAACAGAGTATATTGACCTGTCAATCAGGTGGGATTATCTCAGAGAGGCAGCCATGGGACTGGGTATTCGGCACCCAACAGCTTGGAGCTTAGTTTTGTTCCACTACAAACACTCAATCGGGGGTAAAAAAAAAAAAACCGAGAAGAACAGAACGGACCAAATGGAATTACGTTAATGCACAGGGAAATCCTATGACAGAGCTACAGACTTGGCTATAAAAGCTGCGTTATAAATATTGTTTGCCCAGATCGGCCTGTCCATCTGAAACATGTTTGTGCACATCTGAGCAACACAAATTAAACGTTTTAATGTATATGCGTACATGCGGTGCAGGTGCAGTATGTGGACAGTGGCACCATTTTTGTCGTTTTTGGTCTGCACTGCAGAAAATTGGATTCAAAAGTCCAGACTGTCAGCTTTAATTTGTATTTACATCCACACTGGGTGAAGCATGTAGGAATTGCAGCCCTTTTTACACACAGTTCCCCCATTCAGGGGTCCAAAAGCAGTTGGACAATTTAACATAACCTTTAATAAAGTGGTCGTATGTAGTAGTTGGTTGCATGACCTTTGATTCAATGACTGCAGGAAGTCTGCAGCCTAGACATCACCAAACATTGGGTATCTTCCCTGGTGATGCTTTGCTAGGACTGTACAACAGCTGATTAATTGACTTGGTCAGTCAAGAACGTTTTACTTTTTGGCCCTGAACAATATGTTTTGGATCATTGTCCTGCTGCAAGATGGTGTGTTGTCCAACGAGTTTTGAGGCATTTGATTGGTTTGGAGCAGATAAACAGTTTCTGTACACTTCAGAATCCATTCTGCTATTGCCATCAGCAGTTACATCATCAATAAAGGCAAGTGAGTCAGTTCCAGCGGCAGCCATACATACCCATGCCATAACATTACTTCCACCATGCTTAACAAATCAAGCGGGGCTTTGGATCATTAGCGATTCCTTCCTTTCTCCACACTTTCCTCTTTACATCACTTTTATACAGGTTAATACTCACCATAAGATTTTGTTCCAGAACTCTGTGGTTTTATGAAATGTACTGTTTAGCAAAGTATACTTGTTCTTGAGGCTCAGCAGTTATTTTTCAGATAGCCGCGATGTTACTGCTGTAGACTTCTCTTTATGGTAATCTTTGTCGCATCTGTGCTTGCATCCAGGAGTGTTCATGATCTCTTTGACAGTTATAAAGGGCTTTTTCTTTGCAAAAATTGTCTTTGGTCATCCACTACAGAGATGTTCTGTGGTCTAGCAGGTCATTTTCTATTGCTGAGCTCACCAGTGAGCTGTTCAGCCTTATGGTGGCTTGCTTTACTGGCATTGGCAGTTTTTGTTGACCCTCATGTCAAGAGATAACAGTAACAGGCTCCAAATGAAAATGCCACCCTTACAATCAACCTTAATCCTTTTGTTAGCTTACTTGTGCATAGCCTGATGAAGCAACTACACACAGCTGGCCAAGAAACAGCTGAGCAGCTAATTGTCCAATTAGTTTTGCCCTGTATTGTAGGGCGCTACTTTCAAACACCAGCTAACTACATTAGTTACTGCATATTATATTAGCTAACTCAAGATACCTATGCATACGCATTGTGTTATGTACAAACTCTCTCACACACGCCTACAGGTTTTTTTTTCCTTTCAAAAAGTCCACGGCCATATATTTTCCACTGCCTGCTGAAGAATGATGTGGTTTCCAGGATCTCTCTGGAGGAAGGCGGACGGGAGGGTGACTGAGTCTCACAACACGCTCCGCTTTCACTGTCCTCCGAATGTCCTTCAGCCTTTCTGGTGCGGACAAAAACAGCCTGAATTGAGTAATTGTATTCCAGCTCCGCAGAATACTAGCAGTGAGAGAACTGATGATTATATCTGACTGACCTTGCTCAGGGAGCAGAACTGGAACATGGCACCCCTTTCAGGAGTGCTGTTCTTCCAACTCCATTGTGGCAGATAAGACATTGACCCATCAGGGTGAAGTTTTGCCAAACTCTTTAATTTGGTTGGACTAAAGCTTTTTTTGTAAGCAATGGCAATATTTTAACCTCCTTATTGCTGTATTTCCATTTCAGTTTAGTGACATAAAATGCTTTAATTTTGTTTTATTTAAAACAAATCCTATAACTTTCCTATAACTTTGAGAAATTATGTGAGAGCTTTTTACCTTATCGATAAAGAGACTATCTGCTGAATATTTGCTTATATCTATTAATTTACAAAGTGGTAAGCATTCAGCAGTGAACTCTGTGTTCACCTTCAAATATGTCTCTGACAACTGCTTTCTTTCTAACACACCAATGTGTCAAACAAAGACGAACAGTTGACTAAAGTGTGAAATATAAAAACAAGCAAGATCAAGGATCAGGGTTGCTTGGTTGGTGTTGAGGCTGCTGGAGTCACATGTTTCCCCTGTTCAGAGCTTCTGTTTTAGTTTGGGGAACGTGTTTCAGTGTTATTATAGCACTCAATCCTGAACCGTTACTGTTTGTCTTTGACACTTACCAGTGAACATATGCCAGCTTTAACTCCTGCATTACTTGTGCAAAATGATGGATCTGGTGGTCGCACATGAATAATGGAAAGATCTTGCCTGATAGAGAGTGATGCTTGTTTAAATTTGTTTGTCAAAGTTGAAGAAGAAGGTAAATACAGCCCTTGAGACAGTGCTACTTTCTCACCTCAGTCTGATCCGCTCCTTCATTTATCAAAGCAATAGGCTGTTCAAGAGGCCACCCCACCCTCTTGTCTCTGCCAAAGTGCTGAATGTGCTAGATTCGGAAGGATTTGCCAGGCATTAGCTATGAGAAATAATATTTCATTTCCAGCACAGAAGACAGCCAATCAGACCTTTGTCCTGATGTTATGTCAGTTTTTGTCAAGTATTAAAGGGCATAAATTCAATTGGAAAAGATACAGGGCCGTTTGGTCCCAAATTAGTTTTGTTACTGTCAGCTTGCATTACGTTTTTCTTTCTTTATTCTAAAGTAGGTTTATATGTATATACATATGTGTATTTTTTTTCCACAAATTTCACTTTCTCTTCACTTTTAAAGGACAGAGGGACACACACTCACACATATTAATATATATATATATATATATCAAGGTTTTGTGTGTGTGTGTGTGACAGTTGATATAGTTTGCATATAAACAGCAAACAGAGGATGGGGTAGAGCCTTTAAGGGCCTCGTACAGAACACGGGTTTTCTGTGAGCAGGCGTCAGCATCAAGGGCATTTTTAGCAGGAGAGCTCTGCAGATGGTGACCTTCCCAAAGGGACACTTCACACAGACAGAAGAGAGGGGGGATCTGTGTGTAGAGGGAATAAATGACTGCTGTTTCGTCCCTGTCCTTTCTCTAGTTGACACAGAGTGACAGCTCGCTTGTCCAGCCAGTCTCCTGGACCCTGGCGTGCCGGTGATTGGTAACAGGAAATGGTGACAGCTCCTCGTTTTGTCAGAGGGCTCCGGCCAGAGCTTCGCATCGACTCTCAGTAAGAAATCATTTTCAGCGCTGCAGTTTATTGGAATATTTTAATAAATAAAGACATGGGGTGGCTATTGTGTCTCTCTGATTCTGGGTGATGTAGTAAGGGGTACTAAGGAGAGAAACCTTGGTAATATTTTGGCTAACAATTCTCGGCAAGTGTTAAATATTTGGGGAATCCATTTTAATAGTGATGTTGGCAGATGTTTGCAAAAGTGGTTTTGCAACACAATCCTTAATAATGAAGAATAAAGAACTACCTGCATTTAATTTAGAGAGCTATGGTTGAGTTTAAGACATTGTAATGTCAAGTGTGTAAAGACCCTGCACATTGCTGTTGCCATAAACCATTTTTTTTAGTTTTTGTGTGTTTCCACTCAGTCACCATTTAACACCCTTCTTGAAAGAATCCAAGTGGATTTGAGAAACAGACGAGTCCGCTGAATTATGTAACTGGTCTTATTCACCAGTGTGAAAGTTAACATTGCATATCTTTAAAATCTGAAATAATTTTACAAATGCTATCTACTCGTTTGTGTAGAAATAAAATCGGATGTATTTCCAAGGGTAGTTCTAAGACCGATCAGGATTTACCCCTGTTATACTCAAAAATAATAGTTAATAATGAACATATTTTCATTCATTTAGTTTGGCTGTAAAAAAAATGTTTTTGCCTGGTCTGGCAAATGCTCGCATCGCCTGCTGCAGCAGGTGGGTGTTCAGGCATTCTGTGCTGTTATTGGCCTGTTGCTGTCTCTCCCTGTTAAATAAGGAGGGGCGCTGAGGGAGGTATTTTCTTGAGGATGCAGACGTTAAGGATGCGGGTGGGATGCACTTCCAGGAGGCAGATGTATTTCAGTGCTGATGCAGCGCTCTCTCTCCCTCTCTCTCTCTCTCTCTCTCCCTCCCTCCCCCTCTCTCTCTCTCTCAGTTCTCGGTCTTTTTCTCGTCTTCCCTGGAAGGCCCCGGGCTCCGTTACGGTGCGGACTCTAATGTGAGGAGTTCTGGGTCCTGATGCGATGCAGAGCTCTGGGCCCAGTGCATCAAAAGCTTCCTGGAACCGGGAAAAGACGCCCGCGTGGAACCGAGCCAGGATCATAAGCCAACCCCCACCGGACATACACACCAAAGAATTCATCCATTATTCCTTAAGTACACTTCAAAAGTGAATCAATATTGTCTTTTATTAAAACTCAATTTGCTATTATGTAAAAATCAAAGGCAATGAACCCCCTCCCCCCCCTTTTTTTTGGAATATATAATAGCCGCTTAGGAAAGAAGCACTGGGGAACTCGCACACAATATTCAAGTTCAAGCTCTTGTCACTTTGAGCTTTGCCAGTAATCACTGACAGCTCAATTAACCATACCATCAACTGTTACAATTATGGGTCAAAAGTTTCATGTAAGAGACATTAAATATATAGTGATGGCTGCTGTGAAATCATTTATTTAATGTGACCAACTGAACAGGATTTGTGGCCACAAGCTCACAGAAAAGAGAAAGTTGTGTCCAATTACTTATGTTCTTTATGCGTGACCAATTATTTATTAAAAAAAATAAAAAATAAAACAAGTTTTATGGGAATCTGCCTTAAATAATTCACCCTGGTGACTTCTGAGAGCAGGGTATTAATAAAGGTATCTATTAAGTCAGGCAACCAAAAATAGGATAAATAGCTAACTGCTTATTATTAAAAGGGTAATTTGCATATATATTTCACAGTGCTGCACAGAATCTTGACATGAAAGAAGTTGAGTCCTTCTGTCGAGGTCCCAGGAACCAGACACAATAGAGGGATCTCAATCAAAATTTAACGACAAGGCACAGAAGTGGCGCTGAGATAAATTGAGGTCGTTTTTAAATATAAAGATACAAAATCCTTCCCACTTGAAGACTGTTTATAATTTCATAGAATTCAGTATCTGTCCAATACGGGGCGACTGCCTGCCCTGTCCTGAAATTATGTGAGTGGAATTATTGAAAGTCCATAAAACATTGTGTGAATGCACAATAAACAATACATTGCTGCTCAAAAATAGTACGATACCTACAGATACTGTACTGTGCAGTAGAGTAAAAAAAAAGCACATATGGGTTAAACTCCAGGTGCTGGAACTGTCAAATTTGTCTTCAAAATGACTTTGAGGCGATTGCCTATTTCAAGCATTTTTCCTTGTACCTGACAGAAATTAAGTCCCAAATCAATAGACACTGTTGTTGGGCTTGGCTACCAAAATAAAAATAGCTGTTGTGTGTGTGTGTGTTACAAACCAACATATTTTATATTAAAAGCTTATGGCCACTAGCATGTCCTGACTGCACAACATAGATTAATATTAATCAAATGAATTTTTGGCCAGTCAGACCACTCACAGACATTCACATTACAGAAAAAAACACATAATATATTATCCATAAACATAACATTTACTGAAGACATTTCAGAAAACGTATATTAATTAATGCAAGCAATAACCATCATTTGAATAAAATATGTCCGCATTTAGTGGACAAACCCTTTTGATCACACTATTATGGAAATATGGTAACATGATCACTGCTATTCTTTGGTGAGAATAGGCAACATTGTGCTTTGTCATAAAAGTCACAACAGAGATCATTCATTGCGGAAACTTCATTTCAATTATATGTCAAGCAGTGACATCCAGCCAGAGTACGCAGGGTAATGAATACTTAAATGATTAAAAACACTTATTTCAAGCATGTATGCACACAGTTTTCTAAATCCACAGAGATTTCTAATGTAGTAATATCACTGATAGCACTTTAGGTTGAGCTGACCTTTTACCTGAGGTACATTACCACAATTATGTTTGGAAAGAGTTATGTAAAAATTAATTGCCGCACACTTACTGCTGAATGCAGTGTTAAGCACTAGTGTAAAGTAGGATAGTTACACAACGACACGGTGCCACTTCCCAGTCCATTTGTTGATACATGGTTGTTGTGTAAAAATGTGCGGTCACACACAAGCAGGGGATCAGAAATGTGGGCGGGCAAATGACTCATTCCCTCTCATTAGGGGAGCAAGGCTGGATGGTGACCAGTCATGGTGATAAACCAATCGTTTCCCACGGTGGGGGATTTGTGGTGGTTGGATAACAGAACCTTTTCTCAGCGAGTACAAAGAGCCCTCTTTTCTTGCCTCCTGCCATACTGTATATTAGCCAGTAAACAAGTACCTGTGTTTTCCAGATCTAGCACAGCATCTGCAATAAGGACATTCCCATTTTGTAGCAGATAGTAACCACATGTATAAAAACATTTGATTAAATATCTTATCGGATGAATTAATAAATCACATCACACACATCAAGCTTTTACAACTCTTGCTCTGATAGTAAAAAAAAAAAAAGTATCAGCTCACTTGTCTCACTGAATATTTATTTGAGGAGTGTTAGAAATAAATACGGCAAATTTTACTCTATTATTTAAAAAAATATATGAAGAACACTGCTTTTAGTGCTAGAAACCTGAAAAGAGATGGTATTGACAGCAATAGTTGTCATGAATTCTTACATAAACTGTTGTGGCATCATTTCCAGCAATGCGGTGTGCTTTCCCACACACCTTTAAGCACCCCATACTTCAAATCAACAACTGTGCCAACTCATCCTATGAGAGACAGAGAGATCTGGAATGGCCATAATAACTGTCAGATGAAGAGAGCCGAAATGGCGGGGGTGAATGACCCTAATAACCATCAGACAAAGAGAGCCGGAATGGCGGGGGTGAATGACCCTAATAACTGTCAGATGAAGAAGTTGAGCATGCTCCCTGCTTCTGAATGAACCCCCTGGTTAATGTGCTGATCAAGGACAAAAGCTAGACAATGCAGCGCTTGCGGGTGCTGGCCAAAGGCACTGCTGATAGGCGACTGCTACACGTCAGGTAAAACAAAAGCACTCAAGTTCCGACTGGCAGGCAGACACCAGCTATTGATCTTCATAATGATGCCTGACAGGCGTGGCTGAGCATCCTGACGTAGGGCTGAGGGCTGGAGCATGTGGACTAGACCCTCCCACCCCACACACACCCCCACACACAACCACACATGTGCACGCGCACGCACACATGCACATACATGCATGCACACAACCACACGCAAACACACGCACGAACTCCGGAGCATTAAATCCGTAGACCCTGGGCGTCGTTCGTCGCCGCGCGCGGTTGGCGAGGCTCTGCCAGAAGCAGCGGGAGTGATCGGCGAATAGCGCTGGGCTCGTTTGGCGGAACTGCTTGCTCTCCCGCTGGCGTTTCGCGCCTCGTTCGGGTGAGGAAGAGGACGGCCGTGGTGCCGGGTGGGAACGCGAAGACGTGGGAGCGGCGGCGGCGCGCAGCACCCGCAAAAAGATCTGACGGGATGGCTCGGAGCGGCGCGGAGAAAAGGAGGGCGAATGAGCCAAATATTTTCTATAGTAGCATGTGTACCTATGGCCATTGACAAATGTGCAATAAATTCATATTCCTTCAGGGAAAACTTTTCTTTAAATTTTTTAAAAATGACCTCAAACATATTATTTTTCCTTTGGATTATTTCATTAATGATATTTGCCTTGTTTTTCATCCATTTTAATTGGGTTTTCTATAGTTTTCAAAGGTATCTATGGCTTCAATTAGGGTTTAGGGCTCAAACTAGGGTTAGGTAATCTCCACTTACAAAAAGAATAAAAACCCAAAGGACAATCTGGTAAGTAGCAAATTGCCCACAATGTACATAGTACACACACAGGGCCTGGTATTTTACAAACAGGCCACAGCGGTCAAAATCAACACCACAAACAGAACATACATAATCAAACAAACACTCACTATCAACACAGAAAACTGCATATATGTCATAAAGTGTAAACAGTGTTACGTAAAATATGTAGGAGAGACAGGAAATAAAACTAGAACTAGATTATTGCAACACATATAACATTATAAATCACAGGGACACAGATACACACCTAGTGGCTCATTTTCTGCACCACGGACTGGAGGCACTAAAAATATCGGGCCTACAAACAAACACAAACTGGACACCAGAAGACAGACGTAGGGCAGATAAACACTGGAATAGAAAACAAAACACAAGATTCCCAGGAGGATTCAACAAATGCATATAGAAATCCAACTCAAGAGGGACCAAATTCTTCCTACTGAAAGGCTCCAGCCAACTGAATGGATAGTGCAAACTTTTTCTTTCCCAAAGGACCCCCATAAGGGGCAAAGTAATCCTAATCCTAACCCTCACCCTAATTTGAGCCCTAAACCATAGGTGCTTTTGGAAACATCTGATTACTCATTTAAAATTGATGAAACATAAAGTGAAGATCATGAATTCAATAATACAAATGCAAAATAATATGCTTGTGGTGATTTAACTGCGTGGGAGAGACTTGGCTCAAATTAGATGACAATGTTAGTGGACAGGTACTATCATCCTGGGTGATGTGTACAACATTTGATTTCTTAACCCAGAGTTAAACACCCAATCTCAAAATTCCAACCCTCCATAGTCACGCATGGTTCATAACCAAGAAGCACTCCAACTAATAAGAAAACAAAACAAAATGTTTTTCAATTTGACAAATCACATTGAAGCTGCAGCATTTACATAGTCTAGTGTCGTAATTTCTTTCATCATCAAGTATTCACCTAAACTGAACACTGCTAAAGCATTAATCTAGTATGCTTCAGACTCCTTGTTACCTACCTGTAGTTGGTGTTACCTTTCAATCCGAGCTGAGTCCATGCCAAGACAGAACTGGTTCTTTAGGATGGGAAGGCAAATAGCTTGTGTACACACAATCTTCACACTAGGGGGAGCTCCAGCTCCTGACGAAGTCTGGAGAAGCCGATGTATCTTCAGGATGGCTTGAGGTGGAGAGGAGGGGTGGAGGTTGGTGAATGCATGAATAGGAATTTCTGGGAAAATGACATGAGTTTCATATTTTTTCTAAAGGATAGCTCCTGGAAATATTTTCGATACAGGCAAAATAAGAAAACTTCCACTTCCGTTTTCAGTTTGCAAGAAAACTGAAGCCATTGCACTGCTGCCCCATAAAGGTCCATTGATGCATGCTCAATGGCATACACAAACAGTAGACTCAAACTCCAGTGTAGTAATGCGGCTGACAGACTGACTTCAGAGAAATAACTGGGGCCATTGATTTTACACAGACCAAGTCAAATAATTCATCTATTGGGTGTGATTGGGAAACAGGTATACAGTTGTGCCTTGCGTGGGGGTTTCATTTTGAGTTTATGTTATGAAACTTGAGGAACCAAATTTATCTATGGTTTATTCCATTATTATTACTATTATTATTATTATCATTATTATTTCTTTTAATTAATTGTAAACTTTGTGAACTTTTATTCATTTAACTTTTGCAACAAAGATGTGGTTAAACTTTTATTTCAAACAGGGTTCTGGGAATCTCATCAACTCTTAACCCAAATTGTAACATGCATAAGTGAATCGAACACCCCAACCTGCATTGATTAATGACTTGCGTACAAATACAGAACTTCTAATACAAATCTATCATTGGTAAATCACGTGTGCAGGTATTCACATGATGAATGAGCGGGTGTAGAGGAGCAATGGAGAGAGCAGGTAATTGAGCTGGAGAGAGAGAGGTGTACATAGCATACATGAACAGGCCGACACAAGGCCTGCATATACATACTGCACATAAAAACCAACATAAAGTGTCATAGTAAGGTGTTGGGCCACCACAAGCCACCGGAACAGCTTCAATGTGCCTTGGCATAGAGTCTCTGGAACTCTATCTGGGGGACATAACACCATTCTTCCAAAACATATTCCCTCATTTGGGGTTTTGATGATGGTGGTGGAGAGCGCCATCTAGCACGTTGGTCCAAAATCTCCCACAGGTGTTTCATTGGGTTGAGATCTGGTGACTGCGAAGGACATAGCATATGATTCACATACTTTTCATACTCATCAAACCATTCAGTGCCCCCTGTGGATTAGACATTGTCATCCAGGAAGAGACCACTCCCATCACGATAGAAATGTTTCATCAGGATAAATGTGATCACTCAGAACAACTTTGTATTGATTTGCAGTGACCCTTCCCTCTAAGGGGACAAGTGAACCCCAATCATGCCAGGAAAATGTCCCCTGCAGCATAACAGAGCCACTGGGCCCCCTCACTGTAGGGCCAATCGTTCAGGCTTGTACCATTCTCTTGGTGTACGCCACACATGCACTTGCTCACTTGACCATACAGTATCACTTTTTTTCACATCTCTTTAGACCAGTGGCTATGATTTTTGCACCATTGAACTCTCAAAAGTGCCTTTGTCTTTTTAATGAGGGGTGTATGCACTTGCAACCCTACTATTATCTAATATCCCTCTCTATGTAGTGGTCGACAGACTGTTCTTGCTGACACAGTCTGAACACGTCCTGCACTGACATTCTCAGTCACCTGAGGAAGAGTTCCTCTTCTGTTTTTCCTTACGTATCGCACAAATCCACAAGCACCATGGTAATTCAATGTGAGCTTTCGACCACAATTTCTAACCGTATTTCTTGATGTCTTTCCCATAAATCTAATTGCAGATGTCACTATAGTCACTGTTCACTTTGGTTGTAGTACTCCTTGTTCAAAAAGGATGGCAAATGAGAGAACATTTTTATTGTTAGAAACAATAAAATCTATCACAATTTCAGCTGAAGTGAAGCTTGCATGAAAAAAATGGACAGGAAACCACATAAGAGGGAAAATGACAGTTTGAGAGAAAGTATAACACCAGTGTGTTCAGATATAATTAGAGTAATCTGCTGTGTGTTGGTCTTGTGTATGTACAGCACCTGCATATAATTTTAATCAAAAGTCCATAAATCTATACTGTTGTACAATATGTTCTCCTTATATCTCTCAGGGAGAATTATGGAGCTTGATGACAGTAGAACTGCAAATGAAAATGATTTGTGTATGAAGCTGCTGTCAGTCAAAAAAAAAGACCCCTATGACCCATTATTGGCCACCGTTTTCATGTATCCATTTCAGCAAAAAGGAAGCATCGCCATTTTTGTGCCTCGACCTGACTCAGCACAGGGTTAAATGCAATTGTAGGCTCATAAATCACCGCACAGTTCTAAAGTCCCTTGAGGGACTGGAAATGCATCTGAATCCAGGAGAAGTGATCACATTTGAAGGACAACACCCGATACAGTCTCCCCCAATATCAGAGACAGCGTGATGGTCCCGGAGCAATTTGAATGCTTTGAATATTTTGAAGGACGTTTTGGTTACTCAGCAGAGTTCCCCTCCGGGTATCTCCTTTCCAAATCCAATACAGGACAGTTTCTTTATGGCAATCAAGGGCTTGTGGCTTCTGTACCCATAAGCGGGAACCTCCAGAGCTATGGAAACCCAATGATGTGTCAAACATTGTGGTTTGGAATTGGCTTTGTGGAATGGCAAGTTAATGCAGAATCTCTGAATTCTATATAAACCACCAACTAATATTTTTGCATGGATTCAGTGGAAACTGAACAAAGTCAGCTCATTCCTGGATTCAGCATACAAGAGTATATGATTGTGTACATTGTGATTATACTATTGTTGGAACAGTAACGGTGTTCATTCATTAAGAGCCATTTCCCTTTTGGAGCCCAGGTAATTCATCTCCATCAACAACTGCAAATCCTCCACTGCCCCAGTCACCCACGGTGTCCCCCAAGGCTCGGTGCTTGGTCCCCTTCTGTTCATCCTCTACATTCTACCACTCGGACAGATCCTCCGCCACCATGGCCTCTGGGTTCACTGCTACACCGATGACACACAACTTTACCTTTCCACCAAGACCATCACTGCAGCCACCCATTCCACCCTCACCACCTGCCTCACAGATGTAAAAACATGGATGCAAAAGAACTTTCTCAAACGAAACTGCAATAAATCAGAAATTATCATCATCGGCCCCAGCTCCCTCACCTGCTCAACCCAGGATTTCTCAATCAATATCGACGGCTCCATTGTCACCCCCTCCACCCATGTCCGCAACCTCGAAATCATCCTCGACCCCACCCTCTCATTTCTCCCCCACGTAATCCAGATCACTAAAACTGCCTTTTTCCACCTAAGGAATATTGCCCGCCTCCGGCCCTCTCTGTCTTTCTCCGCTGCTGAAACACTCATTCATGTATTTATTACATCCAGGCCCGACTACTGCAATAGCATCCTCCATGGCATCACCACTAAAGTCCTCAATAAACTCCAATACGTACAAAACTCCGCTGCCCGCTTGCTCACTAGTACCCACTTCAGAGACCACATCTCACCTGTCCTCCAAGACCTTCACTGGCTCCCGGTCAAACAAAGAATTGAGTTCAATATACTCCTCACCACCTACAAGGCCCTCAACAACCTAGCTCCCCCCTACCTCTCCGACCTCCTCCACCATCATGGCCCCTCCCGACCCCTCAGGTGCGGTGATGCCAACCGCCGGCAAACCCCCAGAACCAAGCGGCGAACCTGGGATGATAGGGCCTTTTCAGTTGCTGCCCCCTCCCTGTGGAACACACTCCCTAACCACATCAAAGATGCCCCCACCCTCCCATCCTTCAAACCGCCTCAAACTCACCTTTCAGACTTGCTTTCCCCAGCTAACCCCCACCCGTGTGTTTACGTTTATTTTACTATATATTTTAAACTATTCTTTCCCCCACTGTAAGCGACTTGAGTACTTAGAAAAGTGCAATATAAATCTGAAGTATTATTATTATTATTATCACCATGTAGTACAAGCTCTCCAAGTAAAAGCCAAAGGTCTGTCTCCTGATAGTGGACCACCTGTCAAGGACCATCACTGGACACAACCTCTCCCAGTCACCCATGAAGCTCAAACAAACATGACTTTAGGACATTATATTATTAGATCACAAGAATTTCATGTTGAACACGAGTGTTGTTCTTTCACATTAAGAATGAAGCAAACCGAACTGAAGATTGTCAGAGGCCATATTTTGGCTAGTGTAGAATAAAAAACAATGATCTACCGCAATAGGAGCGTATATTTTGCATTCAAATACACAAAATAGAAGCTGATAAAAGCTATGTCCTTGCTGCTTATGATATACAACTGCATTTCATTATATTATAAGAGAAATCAGATAAATAAATAACTCAATCAATCAATAAAGTTTCATTCTGAAAAAGGAGCAAATAATGTAAAGTACTAATTCATTTGTGAAAAGGTAACAATAGTATGCTCATCATGCCTTGCCCAAAATGGCTCCAACCCTCCCCTCAGCCTGCAGGAACATTAATTAAATTCAAATTGAAACTGTAATTAATTTAAAAACTAATTATGACTTAACAATACTAAATAAGATGCCAGAGAGATATCGGATTAGCACAGGTTCCATAAGGTTCGATAAAGCGCCAGGTTTGAAGAGAATTAAACAAAAGAAATTTAAGGATGAATGACGGTTTTCCACAGCCGTCCTATTACAGCTTCCTTGCTGCTGGAGATGACAGACGCCATTGTCTGTAGCCTGCTCCAAAAGTCATGAAAAGAATAGCTGTCTAGGCATTTCTCCAAATAAACCTTTTTTTTTTTTAAATAAAAAATTTAGGACGATTGAGGCGATTGTACTTTTACAGGGTGTATGAAGTGAAAGATGCAACTCCACTTTCACATCAGTCAAATTTTTATTTTGCCATACTAATGTTCCCTGCAGTGTTTGTTCCTTATCAAAATCACTGGAACAATGTTATCACTGCAAAAAAAGAAAACAATTTACATTCAAATTGGTTTGAATTCGAAAAAAGCAAGACATTTGGGGAATGTCAAGAGATTAATAGATTTATCACCATTTCACATCATGGACGAAAGCCTCAAAATGCAAGTTCTGAAGCGTGACATTAGAATATGGAAAAGTAATCCAAAAGAATGGCATTACAACCGGAGGAGTGGTGCGACCTTATAAAATGCATTTAAACAGTGAAGAGACAGTCTTGTTTCCTTTCTTAAATAGATTTTTTTTTTGCTGACAGACACTGCCAAGAGACCATAAAGACCAGGTATCTTGCAATTAAACACCCCCCCCCCCGCCAGTGTATTAATAGACATTTTCATAATGGAAAGACGACCTGAGAACGATGACCTCATGATGGTAATAAACGGCGTAAGAGCACGACTTGGGCCCTGGCGAAAACCTTAAACGGTCTCCGCTCGTCACGGATGAAAACGAGAGCGGGGTTACTGCTCTCCCCGCCCCAAACCTGGGAGAGACGCGCGCCGTATCGGCGGGCCGGCTGTCAGGCCGTGATGTATGTGCGCGTGGCTTTCCGCCGCCCGCCCCGCGCTGCCCATTCATCAAATCCGAATTTGCAGGATCGCGGCGTTCTTTGACGCGCCGCGGTTTACCGTTTGACGAGAGGGATTTCTATAGCCTGCTTGGTGAAACGAGCTACACACCCCTGACACCCACTCTGTCCTTCGTCTCTTATAGCTGCCCTAGAAGGAAACTGAGGACATCCCCGCTCCCACTAGACAGGGCGCATCACTTCCTGTTCAGTTGTGTTATCTTTTTTTGCTTGCTCTTGATCAGAGGTGCAGTAACTTTTTCGGAAATGACAGATATATCAATCCATGCTTTCCGTGACCCAAACTGATGTCGTTTTCATTAACAAAAAATTGATAGTGAATTGCTAAACTGCTGCCAATAGGCATGTTTTTAATGCCTGAAAGTTAAATGAAAGGGATAAGATACTGAAATTATCAGGCAATAAATCACAGAAAGCATCAAATTAAAAGAGTTGTAAGGCTTTTACAACTTATCCATTTCCCAGTGGGGAACATAAAACTAATTTCTAATGATAATATTTCTATATATTGAAAATATGTCAATACAGCCAGCATTTCAATGATGTTACAGATTTCTTTTTTGATGTCAAAAGCACAGAAAGACTGGATAAGCCAAAGCCGTTAATTGTATGAGCAATAAACAAGTTAATTAGGTAGAATCTCACAATCTCGTGGAGAGCAGAAGGAATGACGCTCCAGTCAACATTAAAGCAGGCATTTACGTTATCATAGGATATACTCTGTCAAATGCAAACAAAAAAAATAAGCAGGTTGGCAAGGAAATATTATATTTAAGTAAGTATAATTAAATATATTATAATTATTATAAATCTTATTGACCCATAAATGTTCTTGATTATGTGGAGTATGAGGCAACAAGCATAAGTGACATATTCTAAGTTAAGGTTCCGCAGCACACAGAATTTTTCAGGCTTAAAGTTAATCACCTCTCGAAGACATCACAAACAATACTTAACACTACCACTCAAATGAGGGATTATGCTTGCCCTGTTGAAATTTCTTGCTTTGAAAAAATGTTTACTGCAATCACTGCTAGAGACAATGTAAGACACTTGTACAGGCCATACACTATTTGCATTCTGAATAATGCATTCATAAAACCAAAATGCATTTCTCTTTATAGTTTGAAGCTTTGTGGCTTTGTGGAGGGCATTTCATGCGTGTAACCTCCTCCTCACACACATGCACACACGCACACGCACGCACACGCACACGCACACACACAGTTTTCCATAGTTAGTGCACAAAGAATAACAGTACCAGGATTTTTGGGAGATCTTCGACCATTGCTCTATTCAGTAAAGACACACTTTGGTCTGTGCTTGTGAAATTCCCTCTTAAAACCACACATTTTCAATTGAGTTCAAATCATTAATTTTGAGGTCATGCAACTGTTTCTTGGTTGATTTTAAGGTATACTTATGATCCTTGGCTTTCAGAAAGATCCATTTGCAACCAATTTCTTTTTTTAACACACTGGGATAGTCACAAGGTTTTTGGCCAAAATGTCTTGGTGCTTGTTGTGCATGCTTATATTAAATAAACAGTACCAGCACAAGTAGATGCAAAGCAACCCCCTAAAATAAAAGATCCATTGCCGTATTTCACTTTAGGTATAACATCCTTATCAGAAACATCATTCTTACAAAGCCAAACCAACTGCCGATGTGCATGTAGTCAGCAAGCTCAATTGGGCTCATCTGACCATAACACCCAGTTCTGATTCATGCTTATTTTTATCGATTGCCTTTAACCAAGGCTTTTTTTTAAAGCAACCCTTCCAAGAAGCTCATCGGCATTTAGGCGGTGTCTATCATTTGATTTGGAGACTTTGTATCTTCAGTTTGTGAATCCCTCACTGTGACCCTTGGATTTTTCTTTGCCTCCCAAACCGTCCAGCTCATTGTGCATAAGAACGAGATGCACTTCCCCTATCAGGCAGATCAAGCACCGTTTCAGTGGCTTTAAACTTTCTATTATTGGCCTCGTCATAGAACGTGTTTCATTTATTAATTCATTTATTTATTTAACCTTCAAATTTCTTGGAAAATGCAATCCTGTACTGATTGTACATTGTAAAATGTACATTGATTGCATTGCTTGACTAAAAATGTCATTAGTAATCTAATCAGTTGTATTACCCAAAAAAAGGTAGAGTACAATCTAATTTGAGCACTTCACTAAGTTTCGAGGTAAACAGCGCTCAGACATGAATTTACCACCATTGTGATCCCATTGCCATGCATCTGACATTTTTTGCATCCCCGCTGGTTGTGATTGAAGAGACTTGATCAACACCCCCCCCCCCCCCCAAAAAAAAATGGAGGTTTTATTGTTATTGTTCGCTCTTGTGGTTTGTCTTCCCTTTAAGTCAGAAGGTAATGAAGGGCCTCCAGCCGTCTGCCATCGTACTTTTGTGTTTGACGATGACATTGTCATCTTTCATGAAAACATTAACGCCGAAAAAATGCGTCAAGAGACAATGCATCTCACATTTATGAGTTCTTCACTTAAAACACAACATCCTCCAAAGGGCTCTTTACAGTGTATTCAAAACAATAGATAACATACTGATATGTAATTTAAATGTCATGCTTCCTGGGTGTTATTCCTTCCGAGTGATGATAAGTATTATTACATCAATCATAAAAAATAAAAGTGGAATTACGAGAGAAATAGCTGAGAGCTTCGCTTCAAAAAGATTTCCAACTGGGACTAAAATAAATCACTCTTTTTACATGGCAGGCATTTGTGAAGCATTTGCTTGTGTCTTTGTGCCAGAAATTACAATTCTTCTTTTAAAAGCCCACAAATATATCTGCGACGAATTCCCTTTTTCTTGGAATTTGAGCATCAGCCGGCAGAAATAAAACATCACAGAAGAAACGGAACAGATGGATCAAACTTTTTTTGTTTATTCTTATCATGTACAAAAACATTTTTTGAACTGACAGGACAACTATAAACCTTTCTGATCATGTTACCAAAGTAATTACTCATTTTACTCCATATCACAGATCAATCATCTTTTTTTTTGTTCTTGAAGTTGCAATGTCTGTGTTGGGAAAATAGCCCATTGGCTGTTTGCCTTAGACCTATTATCACCTTTATTGAGCTTTTACTATTTCCTCTGCGTTTTTTTATTTATTTATTTTTGAACCAGAGCAATTTTAGTATCGAGTGCCCCATATGCTTTCCTGACCGAGTCTGAAGAGAGAGGTGTGGACGTGTCATTTAGGGACACGGTGTGGATGAGTGTCGTCTGATGGAGAATCTCATTTCCTTCTTATCTCCGGCCACTAAAGCGACAGTGGACTTCCTCTGACAGAACCAGGCAGATGTCATCAGCAGAAATTGATTCATGGAGAAGCTGGGAATTGAAGTATCGGTAACCTTTCAGAGCCCTAGCCCGGCAAGGCCGGTCCATTGAAAAACTATTGAGTAGATTATACGGTATGCACCGCAATGGCATATTCCATTTCCTCTGCCATGAACGTTTGCAATATTAGATTAACAGGTGGAGCAAACTTTCCAAAAATGATAATCCGCTGTTCAGTCACTAGTGGTAGTTGAATGTGTTGTTTTAACATTTTTATGGACAATGTTGTGATAATTCATTTGGTCGAATTTTAACACAATTTCAATTTATTTGAGCAAGATAAGTGGTAAGATAATTATTTGAGGGTTTCTGGTATTCTTGAGGGTGCAATGATTCCAAAAAGACACAGGTAATATCATAAAATGCTAAAATCTAAAATAACTGTCACTTATAATGGTTCAGTCAGCACAAGTTGAAGAGAGTTATTCACAATTTAAAGTATTTAATGATGACACAAGCCATACAAAGATAGGTCTACACATTTTTTGAGACTACCCTGATTTTCAATAAAAAAGGACAATGCATGACCTTTAGTAGTAGGCTGCACAAAATGAAAAGTAAAAAATCTTAAACTGATGGGACTGAGGAATAAGGATGGAAAAATCAACATAAAATACTATCGAGAACATTACTTCACTTTCACAAAAATCTCAGATACTGTTCTATAGAGATAAACAACATGTGCATTTTCCTCTATTTTTAACCAGGATCTTTAATTATCTCACAGTGTCGAGGATTAAAACAGGGCATCAATCATAGTCATGCCATTAACTAAGTAAAAAGAAATTCACTGACATACTTTCACCCTCAATTTCCCCAGTAGTCTAATAACAATAAACAGAAGATAAAAATACTAAATAAAATGCACATATTAAATCAAATGAAGTTCTTGAGTATCTAAGCAGTAAAAAGTCAGTATTGTAGAAAATAACAAAGCACATAATTAAATATTTATCCAAAAAACCAAACAGGAAATATATATTGTAGAGCTTTTGTAAACTAAAATACTGTACTTACAAAATATACAACCACACAGAAGATGATTCCATTCCACAAATAAGAATATCAAGAAATTAAGCAAGAATATCACAAAAAAGTAAAAATGAATAAAACATAAAAAATGCACCATTGTGTGAATATTTTGGGTGGTATAGGCTAAAAACAATGTGAGGGATTTACTTACCCAGGTGATCCATTTCTAGGGACATGCAACATTGTACCTTTGTACTCAATAAATATGCAATTCATTAAATACACACTATATGTGTAACAGGGTTAAATGCACTGAAGCTGAGGCAATTTTGCAGACTGAGAAATGTATGTATTCCATAAAATTATCAAAGCCATTATGTTTTCTATTTGGGTGAAAAATTGTGCTAAAAAAGGCATCAGATCTTGTTCAACGAGCGTGATATGTAGCTTCATAAACTGCACCACACAGTAAAAAAAAATCAATTTGTGGAAACCAATTGCACTGGGCCATTTGAGTAGGGCAACTTAATCCATTCAAGTATTCACTGGCCTTGAAGATCTTTATAAATTGTGCTGAAACTATATATGTGTATATACGTAAATGAGCAGTATAATCTGTCTTAAAATTGGACATTTTACACTCAGCTTGACCATGTATTTCTTTGTACATCATTTTTCAACATAAAATGACAATATACATGCAAATGATTAATATTTTTTGGAAATTGCTGATGGTCACATAATGCCATGGGAACTCTTGGTTAAGAAGCCAACGGTATTGAATATAGTTTTACAGATGAAAATGGCGCTGAGAAACAACAATAGAAGAAAGAGCAGGGATAAAAGTCTTAAGAGCGCTAAACTTAATCTTTAAGCCCTTCACACAAGCCCTCTAGCGGCCACGATGCGGGCGACCTGAGATTGCTTAACTCAACATCCATTGCTCCTGCAACTATTCTACGAGTAGAAACAACAAACTCTGTGTACTAGCTGCAATAGTACATGATACAGTATGATGCCAAATGTGGAGTTTCTAAGTGCCACCTTTGTCACGTAGTTTCTCCATTTAAACACAGTTTCCACAGTTTGTGCCAGTACTGACTGACTGTATATATACATTTATAGACACTTTTGAGGTACACCGATTTATTACCAGACAGGATCCCCTTCTGCCCCCATTCTTCACAGCAATTGGCATTCCTTAGGGAATTTTGGTCCACGTGGACTCAATAGCATTTTTCAGTCACACATTCATGGTGCAAATTCCCGTTCCACCACATCCCAAAGGTGCTCTATTGGATTGAGATCTGGGGACTGTACAGGCCATTGAATGAGCTGAGGTCATTGTCATGTTCGTGGAAGCAGTGTGAGGTCATGCATGCTTTGTGACACGGCGCATTATCCTGCTGTAAGTACCCACTGGACAAAGGGTAGACTGTGGTCATAAAGGGATGCACACTCTCAGCAACAATGCTTAGGTATGCTGTGGCATTCAAATGATGCTGAATTGGTATTAAGGGGCCTAATGTCCTCCAATAACCATCACACCATCACCAGCAGCTTGTACTGTTGACATAAGGCAGGACGGATCTATGGATTCATGCTGTTCACGCCAAATACTGACCCTACTATCTGCATGTTTGAGCAGAGATCGACATTCATCAGAACAGGCAACGTTTTTCCAATCTTCAATTCTCCAGTTTTGGTATTCACTTGCCAACTGTAGCCACATTCAGAGACGCTCTTCCGTAAACCACTGTTGTAAACAGCTGTTATTTGAGCATTTGTGGCCTTTCTGTTTGCTGGAATGAGTCCATTCGGGTCTGACCTCTGTCATTAACAAGGCATTTTCACCCACTGAACTGTCATTCATTGGATTTCTTTGTTAATCGCACCACACTCTGTGAACTATCAAGAAAGTAGTGCATGAAAATCCCTAGAAACTCCCAGGAGGGCAGCTGCTTCCAAGATGCTGGAACCACTACATTTGGCACCAACCGTCATACTATGGTCACAGTTGCTTAGATAACGCATTGTTCCCATTCTAATGTTTGGCTGAACACCAACTATGTCCATATGCTTTATATATTGAGTTGCAGCCATGAGATTTGCCGTATGAAGTGTTTGAAATGTTTCTAAGGTTGCCATAGTTTATTTGAATAATACCAGTCTGCAGGTTCAAAGTGCATTTATTTTGCTCCTCAGTGTGACTGGTGGCCTATGGACATATAGCTTTCAGGCGCAGACCACAGCAACCAATGAAGTAACCAAAATTTTTTGTTGACTGCTAAATCACGGTGTATCCGATACACATGTGCATTTGTTCTATTCTACAGTGAAGAACATAAGACATTCAAACACATTTCAGCAGTCATTATATTTAAATGTTACTTCTGGTCTTATTTTTGGCTAGGAGTGCCAAACTCCTTTGGGGCCTTGGGTTTTCGGTTTAATCTGGTTCTTTCTTAAAGTTTAAGTGACAGTATTTAGATATGAAGCAAATTCGGCTGTTATTACCAGCTGTATAAATGGGTTGTATGTAAAAATGCAATCTGTGTAAATTGCTCCAGATAAGAATGTCTGCTACATGCTGAAATACAATAAGAGGTAACTGAAATTTAAGTACAATTTGCATTCAGTTGTGAAGCCTATTTTTTAATTGAAATTTACTCTAACATTTAGCGGTTTTTATTGATTTAATCAGTAAAGTCTGGGCTATTGTCCACAACAGTGGGACTCAGTTGGCTTGGTGGTAGCATTGAATCAGCCAGTAATAATCATAACTCCAATCCTAACCTAACCCTAACACCAACCTCACTGCTACCAGATCAGTGCCCCCTGCCTACTCCACAGAAACCTACAGGTTGCCAGGTAGTCAGTGAGAGATCTCTCCTCTTATTAGAGCTAGCTGTGCTGTCCAGCATTTGTTTTTCCTCGCCATTGTTTGTGGGTTTTTCTCCGCAATGGGGAGTGCCTGTGCTTGCTATCTGGGGGTTCAGATCTTGTTTTTACTGTAAAGTATACAATCAGAGTCGCTTTGATCTGATCTGTAGTATGCTGTGTGACGTGTTATTTGGAATACAGTCTCTGGCTTCGTAGGCGAATATCAGAGTTTAGTGCACCCAGCGTGCGTGCGGGTAGCATAGTGTCATTGAAGATTCCAGAAGGAAGAAAAACGGAAGATATATTTTTATAGAGATACCCTGGTGACTTCAGGTATCCTTGGGCGACCTCAGACTTGACTTTTGGTTTGCGAACTACCGGATACTAACCTGTGGAGGAATGGCTGCCAGACAATCAGGCAAACTATAAAAACTCACACTGCATATACATTTGAACATTAATATCTTTTATTAAGACAAGAACTCTTTTGTTTTGTTTTTTTTTTGTAAAAATGTCTTTTTATGAACCAATACAAAATGTGTATGGGAACATGTGGATAGTGTTTCATTAATACACAGTAACATTGCTCAAGTACAGCAGAAAGACAAAAAATCGACCTAAAAACAACTTGAGTGATGAAAGACCAAACTTCCTGGGCATTAGATGCCATCCAAAACGGAAAACTTTCCAGATAATGTCTTTTTACATGATTGCTGCACAGCAAGTTTGCTCTTTTCTGTCTTTTTTTTTAAAAACAAATTGAGTATTCTTTCTTTGTGAACTAGGCCTATACAAAGTAATACTTAACATTTAAAACAGTGCACTGTATTTTAATAACACATAAAACATGTACAAAAAAATTTAAACTGAGAATCTGCCACGTGTTTCTTGAATTTTTTTTTTTTTAACTGTTATTTATTTTGTTGTTTACTTTTCTCGCTAATGTACGTCTTTAATAATATGTGGGGTGGTGGGGGCTAAACTTTGCATTCTACCTGAGATGCAAAACATACCATTCAATACACATGAACCTGAGACAGGGAAGAAATGAACAAATGTTCCAGAAATCAAAATCACGCAGTGCTGTCACATCACCACTTAAGATGTACCCTGAAAAACAGGATTGTTAAAAGGAAAGGAATGAAGAAAAAAGAATACAGAACAATGTTAATTCAAGGCCAATTGTATACTCAGATTCACATCGATTCGCCCGCAGGAGTCAGCCTGTTTCATTGTATTTTTGAAGTTGTGTTCTGCTTTTCATTTAGCCTGTTACACTAAAGTCTTCTGATAAATGCTATGTTTCTGAGTATAATATGCTAAAATAGTTTCTCTCCTTTTTAATATCCAACTTTTTTTCCCAAAAAGGCCCCAAATGTGGTTACAAAACCGCAAAAAACAACAAAAGAACACCAGGAAAAGTGGTTAAACGTACAGGTTCAAATCAAAACACAACCTGGCCCAGCAATGTCTGTCGATTAACTGGTAAATCCACTGTTTTATATCTACATTTAAAATAATGATGTGTCCAGCCGAGTACAAAGTCTGAATATCCAGTTTAAATAGAAGATGCCACAGTTTTGTCACACCCAAGCTAAACGCTGCTGACAATGAAATACAAGTCACGTCATCTCAAATAAGGTACTGCACCTCTGTACCTTCAGTTCTACATTACTGTATGTGTGTTCTGTGTTACAAGCGAGTAGAGAAAACCAAAACACGATGTGCGCACTTTGTCACGCCTCTGCAATCTCACCTTCCACCTTCGAGCATCAAAAAGTCCCATCGCTCAGCTCTTGAAATAAACACTGAAAGCTGAAAGCCATTGTCGTCAAATAATTTAAGGCAGTGCCTGTTCCTCCTTTTCTAATTAAAGTTATCAAACATCAGTGGTTTCTGTTCGCTGTCGTACTGATTATTTGAATGTTATTAACCCCCACGCCACCTTCACAGAGACTGAATCAAAACAGGGGCCGGGGGGAATTGTGGGATGTGCACCACTGAAATCTCAAGGCTCACTTTTCTGACTTGACAATGCTTTGGAGCGTAGCAAAGTTATATATAAAAAAAGGAAAGAAAATCTCTTTTCACATGCTACAAAAATGCTGCAGAAAGCACTGCCAGTAGATTCGTATGATTAGTTATGATTATTATTTTATAGAATTTATTGGGGGAGGCAAGTGAATATATGAGCAATGCCAATGGGAGTGGCTGATATGCAGTCGGTAGTGAGAATGCGAAGGATGCTGTTGGCGTTGGTCTCACTTGTGGTTTTATCTGTGATGGGACTGTCACCTGTCACTCTGCAGCCTGAAACAAAGGCTGGAGGTGTGCTCAGCTCCCCCGGGAGCTCACAGAGGCTACACTGGGACAGGTAACCACAGATTCAACCCATTCCTCAGTGGCAGAAAACTCCTGCCCAAGCCCTATCGCTGGCTTCATGTCTGGCTGGTAGGAAGAGAGGAGTTAAAGGAGTGGGAGGTGGGGGGAGGGGGGGGGGTTGAGGGGACATAGCTGGAATGGATATGACCCTGTCTATTTTACACTCCCTCACTATACTTAACGATAATTTACATTTTTTTATTTTTATTATTCTATTACTTTTTAAAGTTTTGGGGTCATACAGTGCATCCAGGCTCATTAGCTGCTGTCTGTGGAGAAAAACACAACCCTTCCATTAACATAAAGTTACTGGAAGCCCCAAGGCCTGTATAAAGAACTGTAATTGTGTTGTAGGCAGCAGAGGCCTGCAAAATGTTGTTGGACACTATTAGCAATGGCTAAACTTCACACTGAAGGACCATTTCCATGGGCATAGTGGCTCCATGCATACATATGTCCGTACCACGCACACTATTAAGATGAGAAATGCTAAATCTGTGAAATGGATTTGCCAACAAGATTGATTAAGTTTTACCTGGAACTTTAGAAAGTCTATTTCAAGCCCAGGGGTTAAATTTCAAGATGTCTGTGCCTGCATACAGGCAACAATTTGTTGAGGTTTTTTTCCCTTAGTGAATCTGCACTTCAAAATTTAAGGGCTGTAAGATGTTACAAATTTATGGGTATACTTTGTTATCAGACATCAGCTGCAGAAGTGAAATACTGGAACGTAATGCATGCGAGTAGATAATATTTACTACTTTTACCACACACTTATATCTCCCTTTCACAAGTTTGAATGATGGCTGATTATATGTTGTAACAATGTACAATATGTAAAGGTGTATATTCTGTAGTGTTTTTGCTGTCAAAGAATTATAAGAAAAAACAAATTCCTTAAAACTAGCACTTTAAAAAATAAACTATATAAAATAACCTATCGCTTGTGTCTGAAAACACATTCCTCTCAAAATGACTCACGTTATATAATTTAAGATAAAAAGACTAAATTAAACTCAAACTACTTCTGAGAATGAATAAAGGCTTTGAAGCCTTTTTAAGTTCTTTATCATGCTGAATATATTCAAGTATCATAAAATCTGTAGATTCTTTGAAGTGAGGAGTTCAATAAAACGCCATCCTTCATATGTTTTAGTGTAGCCTATACACTATGTGTGAACCTGTGCTGTTAGATTTGCGCAGTGTTTTGGCAATCCAAAGTTCCTTAAATCAAAGCACAATTTTGAGCGAGTCTACCATTTAGAAAGTGTACATGTAGTGTAAAGAGGAATATTTATGAATGGAATGAAAGTGTGCAAGTCTTTTTGCTCACAAGCCCTATCTGACACAAATAAATGTGTGTGTGTGTGCGTGTGTGTGTGTGTATATGTGTGCGGATTATGTGATACATATATGTAACAGAGAACCCCAGCGTATCTAAAATGTGAATGGGTAAATTTGTTAGCTCTGTTTGTAGTCGTTTCTTTAAGGTGGTGTCAACTTCACAGACACTACGTGCTGCCATGTCTTCCCTGACACAGGAGTTGACTGAAGAACTATTTGAAACAGACTATCCAGAACAAAGCTGGGGATCTACAATCTACAAGTGTAGGACCTCCTCTACTCTGTTTAGACAACTGATAGAAAAATGCAAAATAATTTCAGTGATAGAGATTGCTTTTCCTTTCCATATTGATAATGATATTCACTAAAGCATTCAGAAAGCAGTTAAACCTTTTCCGGAACAGAAATAGTGACCAGACCTGCTCACAGTACAGAGGGAAAAGAGTTATTTTTGTGATTTTCGTGAAGGTTCAGAGAGAAGTTGTGTTATTCATTGGGAAAGAGTAAGGAATGGGGGAATGGGGGGATAGGGGGGAGGTTTGGGCTGAGGCACAGTTAAATTTTACCTCACAGGAAAGCCAACAGCATGGCGATGGGGAAGGTGAAGATGTCTGTGAGAGGTGGAGATGCAGTGAAAATAAATATATGAAAAGAAAGAAGAAGAAAAAAAAACTATACAAGGCACAGAATTTTCTGCAAATGGTTTAACTAAACAGAACTGGTACCAGCAGTTTAAAATCTATCGAATGGTGAAGCTCTCTATAATGATATCTGCCAACAACGACTTTGCTCTCCCGGCCCCCCCTGCCCCCGAACACACCCCACCCAAACCCTTCCCCTTCCCTTCAGTCACAAGCCTCATCTCTACTTCAGCTGCACAGGTTAGACTCCACACCCTCCTAAGTCTCCCTCCCCAAAAACCCCGTCCCCGCCCACCCTGCCCCACCCCAGAAAACAGCCCCTTGCCCGGCAGGACACGCCTGCAGGCTCACGCAAGGTTAGATGTAGTACTCCTTCTTCTCGTCCGAGTTGTTGTGGCCGCCCTCGGCGTTGATGATGGCTGTGTCGGCGTCTGCTGCATCATCTGCCCCTTTGGCTTCGTGGGTGAAGTAAGTACCTTTGAAGGGGAAAATAACAAACACCTCACAACAATATAATGAAGAAGAAGAAGAAGAAGAAGAAGACGAAGAAGACGAAGAAGAAGAAGAAGAAGAAAGTCTTTGATGCTACATAAGCAGACCTGGGTCAAATACGTATTTGTTTTGGATTCAAATACTTTTCTGTGCTCTGTTGATCTTGCCTGGTGTAACTGAGCCTGCCAATATGACCAGAAGGCGAGGTTTGCACTTTTTGAGAGTATTTCATTGGTTCCAATACACCAGACAAGATCAGTAAAGCGTAGAAAAGTATTTGAATTCAAAACAAATACGTATTTGTACATAAGATAATTAATGAAAGAATGTGAACATTAAAAGAGATATTACAATGTATCACAGTACACATATAACACAAAAAAACAATGCACAATATTCTCCTGCGCAGTCGACACCAATATTTCGGGCAACGTTCACAAATGATGAATTTAAGCAATTCAAATTAATTGAATTGAAACTGCAGACTATCACCCTGTAAGCTCCTGATGTGGTGCACAGACAAGTTTCTTAATAACTTTGACGCATTCAGAAAATAAAGTTCTTGATTTAATTTAATCAGACTAAAGGAGCTCATTGTTTTAGTTAGCTCTGACTGTTATTATTGATTCAATTCATCCCAGCTGATTATGTGTAAATATTTTATGACTGCATCTACTGGAATGCAGTTGAGAACTGACCCCAAACTAATCTCTTCTCTTTATAGGGCAGCTCATGAGGACAGAGAAAGGAAGTGACTCATCTGGGATTGCTCACACCCCTGAGTCACCACACCAAGCCATGATAGGCTCATCCTCTGTCAGGGTCTTTTGCTCAAAGGATTTCTCATTTCCAATATCCCATAAGCTTCTGCAAAATCAATCTCAGCCCATATAATAAAAGGCAATATCCTACGTCAAACGAGCGAAATTGGAACCAAGCCTCGAGCTATAAAAAAAGAAAAAAAATACTATCCATGTTGTGACAATGGAAACGCAGTTTAAATCAGCAGCTGCAGGTTTATTCATAGGAAATAGGTTTTACTGTAGGACACGGGCTTGCCATCAGGGAATGGCATTAAACCCAAGCGGTAATCTGGCGGACTGCGGTGAAAACTGGTATTATGTCACCGGGAGGAATTATGGGAAAAGAGTACGTTTTTATTAGCATACAACATTTTTCGGCATATGCATACAAATATCTGCAGAAGCTACCAAAGATTCCAGAACCAGGGCCTGACAGAGCCTTTGGGGACCTCTGTGGCAATGTTTACCTTTGTGTCTCGCAAAGTACCGTCCCAAAATTATGAGCAGACACAGCATGGCGAACACGACCACCGCCACGACCCCTCCGATGACCGCATGATCCATCTGCCCCGGTACTCCTTCACCCGCTCGAGAATCTGTGGGACAAAATCAAAGACACAAAAGATGCTGTGGTCAGAAAACCCCAGTGAGCATACTGTATAAAGGGAGAGTAGATGGGCAGAACAGCCATAATTATCAGTGAAAAGACCATTCAAGTCAGTTTTGAAAATACAACAGAACAGGTAATTCTCTGCGGACTCTGAGTCAGTCAGCAAGATTTTCTGTGGTTCCTTCAATAATAATAATAATAATAATAAATATAATAAGCTTTTTGCCCATAAAGCACTCTGTACATTATTTTCGAATGCCAGTTTCATTGAAGTAAAATGTAAAATCCATAACAAGGACACGAAGAGAACATTACCACACCAGTTTCTTAGCTGTACAGTAAATTACAGCTTGGAGCTGAGAGCGGTCTCTTTTAAGCAAACAGAAGTGTGCATTTTGCCAAACCCAAAAGCCACGAATTCCAGCAATTCCAAAGTACATTTTGCAAAATCAAGCATACAGTATGAAAACACCGTACTAAAAAAGGTGATTCAGTTGTGTCCTGTTGGCAGTGCAATTGCCTACCTGTAAAGTTCTTCAGCGCTTTTCACAAAGCACTCCATCACCAAGGTGTGACACTCACTTTATGAGAAACCCTAAGCTCACCTCACACGAGCCGAGCTCTCACCTCATTTAACCCGCCTCACACATAAGGGTACAGAGCAGAGTGTTCTGGCCCTCGCCGCATACCAAACATAACATATGCTGCACAGCTTTCAGTCCATTTGCTCTTCCGTGGACCAAATAGCCTTGACCTTTCAAGATAAATACAGAAAATTTTAAAAAAGGAAGTCTGACAGGTACCTCAATCAAGGAAGGAAATGTCGAGCCGAAGACAAATGAGTAATTAAAATTAGAACACATAATTCACCCCGGATGTCATTAACGGAGGTGAAAGGGGCTTTGTCACTGTCCGCATGTATCAGTGCCTGGCTGTGGCCACCACCCTTAACGAGACTTGTAGTTCTCTGAAGAGAACTTTCTCCTCCTTGAGAGGAGCATTTCTTCAATGCACTGTTCAAATACTCGGTGATACATATTGGTGTGAAATACAACCAAAAATATACTATAGTACACACTGTTTGGTATTGTCCTGCATTGCATATTCTTACATGTTGCACTGTACACAGGTACAATGTGTAGCCCTCATTAATAGGTCCCCCTCCCTCCCCAATTCCCCTGCCCAAAAATAAAACCAAATAAATAAAATGTAGTTTTGCTAAATGGTCCCTGACAGGTCCATTAACGTGATGCACGGGGCCTGCCCCACAATTTAAACAGAACGGCACACGAAACAGTAAAATATTCCAACGCGTCCGTGATTTGTGAAGCGGTGGCTGACGGTTCCGGGGTTCGAGCTTCCCGACTGCACGGGACTCCGCCAAATAAATCCGGCCTCTGCCTCAGCTGTCTCTAGTCACAGCTTAAGAAATACATTTCACCCACTAGACTAAAGGAGTGAATCCAAGTCCATTTCTAAGAGAGATTTATACCTCTGTTGGAGAAGAACAGGGCAGGGCATTAAAGCCCGAAAAACCCTTTCTAATATTTGGAGGCGTATTGATCAAGCGCGGGGATTCATGACAACCGAAGTTAATGGCAGCTCTGCAGGGCTGGGAGAAAGGACACTTCTTCAGTACACAGAGGAGCTAAAATGTTCATCGATACCGCATCTCTCAGCTCTGCACTGAAATTAAATGCCTTTGGAGAAAAGGAGAAAATGATGAGAGAGAGAGAGAAAAAGATACGGTCTTTATAACATTTACATTGTGGGCATTTAGCAGATTTCACTATTCAGAATGATTTGAACAGCTTATGTCATTCTACATGCAATTCACTCATACAGCCAGGTATTCAATGAAGTACCTTGCCTGCAGGCAGTGTCTCATTTGTGAATCAAACCTAAACCTTGGGAGCTGCAAGCCCAGTCCACTTAACCATTATTCTGTACTACACTGGCGCTGTATAAGTTAGCAGCATCAGGTTTACAGATTTAAGGACACAGAAAGAAATGTTCAATTAAGGAAAAGGGACAAAAGGAAAAGGGGGGATGGAGCCTAAACAAAGGGGAGATGCTTTGCTCCTGATGTGCTGTACATTTGGCGTCTCCAACAGCAGTCACCCACAGTCTTCCTGTACCCAAAAAAACACAGGCGAAGAGTCGTCTGTGGGAGATCCACAGCGCACATCCTCAGGTCAGGCTAATGGCTATGGGAATAATCACACGGTGGGTGGGCGAAGAGGAGAGGGAGGCCATCCCTCCTAATTCCAGCCATCCCTCCTCATCAAGGGCATTAAATCTTGGCCCAGCCTACGAGGCCACGGTGCCACCCGCTGAAACGCAACCAAAACGTTAGTCGGAAATCCAAACGGCTTTATTTTATTTCCTTCAGTATATATTCTTTTTTCAAAAACTTCAGATTTCCCTTTCCACCGAGGCATATTCAATTACAGCGAGCAGAGATGCTTCTGACACCTAATTCGCTCTTGTCCAGGCGGCGGTAAAGATGTGCTTTAACACTCTTTCCCATTAAGATGTTAATGTGGACTGGTGTGTGCTGGCCAGAGAATCAGCGGGATAAATTGGGAGGATAAACAGCAGCCAGAGTGTCACTGAACCTCCTCCCCCACACACCCACCCTTCCCAAACATTTTTTTTTTTTTTAATCATCTGAGTGATTCTCAGCCAGCGAGGGTCTTGTGCAGAACCTGACACCTCCTCAGTTCTTTGACTGTACATCCAGGAACAAACTCGGCAGAGAAAACTGCCGTAACTCCCCCTCTCCACAAGAGCGTCTGTCACCCGCCACCTACAGGCCACTGGCCGCAGGTTTCACCTCTGCTGCAGGTGACCAATCAGCTGCAGGGGCTGCAGCGGTCCACAGATATCATTCTTATTTTACATTTGACTGTTAAAATAGATTATTTATTTATATATTGCGCTTGTTTGTTTTACAAGTGGGTGGGGTGTAAAAGCTCGTATACCTAGGTTAAATATTGCACATTATTATTTTAAAAAGATGAAAAAACAAACAAACAGAAAAACACACAAACGGTGTAGTCTGTTGAAACGAGTTTGGACTACTCATCCAAGAGCCAGATGGTATAAAAATGAAAAAAGAAAAACAAAATTCTCTGATCTAAGTTATTCTGTGGCCTGCGGACTGCTCGATATTTTACATAGCAATTTGGTTTTTTTTTTTATGCAGCCACCGAAATTGGCTCATCTAAACTGAATAGAACGAGCCATTTAATTACATGTGTTGCGCTGCGATTTTAGATGGGTCATTACCACAAACAGATGTTTGTGACACGATTGAAAAAAAAAACAAAAAAAAAAAACCCAGCGCTGGCGCACACCGAACACTCCTGGTCCTGACATTATGCGAATGGCAGTCTGAAGTTACGAGGGAATAAAGAAGATTTCTCCATTGATTTACACATTGGCTTGGCAGTAAAATGAATTACACGTGGCTACAGGGCGCTCTCTCTCGCTTGCAAGCTTTTACGGGGTTCTCTTTCCGCCGCTGCGTAGAGGTGGCTAATTAAACTGCGGGTCCCCTCCATAACACCGACTGTGGAAATGAGAAACAGGCTGGGGGTGAGCTAGCGTGTGTCCACTGCAACCTGCCCCACACCCCCCTCCTCTGCAGTCCCTGGTCCCTTCCCTACTGTTCTCTGAACACACACACAAACACACACATCTACACACACACACACACACACACAAACACACACACACACACACACACACACACACACACACACACACACACACACACATACACACCTACACACACACACACACACACACACACACACACACACACACACACACACACACACACACACACACACACACACACACACACACACACACACACACACACACACACACACACACACACGCACGCACACACAATATTGGTACATTGTCCCAGTTTTAGTTGTTTTGGCTCTGCACTCCATCACATTGCATTTGAAATAAAACAATGAATATGAGGTTAGAGTGCAGACTGTCAGCTTCAATTCGAGAAAGCACTTGTAACTGACATATTTCCAGGAATAAAGTGATACAAATTTGGAAATGTACCCCAGGGAAAATGTTTACACAGACAAACCACGCACCGTGTAGACAGCTCTAAAAAGGGAAACAAATGCTCTGTACGTCATTCTCCTGAGGTTGTCCCTGATATTATCACCATTATTCCCAGGTGCCATTTAAGTTAGTTAATCATCAGTTAGTTTAAAATAAGCTTGACATCAGTGTCCTTACGATGATCTATTGTAAAGAAGGACAATATAAAAAGACGCTAATCAGACAAAACACAGAAACAACAAAATCCCCAAAAACTTAAAAAAGGAGGTGCCGGCCAACGTTGGCGTGCGATTTTAAATGCTGGGAGCCGAATGCGGTCGGACCCCTGTCTGGTTCTCCCGCTCGCCTCCCTGTCTCTAACTGCCAGAAGGCACAGACTCCGGCACCCCGGGGAATCTCTCGGCACAAATTGGCTTTCGGTGGGAATGTGCACCCAGGGAAGGCAGGGAGGGTTGTTTCTGCCCAGGATTTGAGTGCGTAACGAGGGCATTGTCCCTACATCACTGCTCTCCCCAGCTTCTCTTTTATAGCACAGACTTACTGGGGAACAAAACAAAACAAAACAAAACAGGAAAAACCAAGAACAGAAAAGTTTACAAAACAGTCATCATTGTCACCCAATAGAATGACTTATTTATTTATTTATCATACTAATCCTTTGTCAGATGGCACTTCAGTCCCTTGGATAATCAAAATCAGTAGCTACAATCATTTTTTTGTAAAAAAGTCCATTTTTCACATGTGAGCAAGAGTTTAAACAAATAAACAAAGAAATGCTCATCTTTGTTGTTTCCTCTCACAGGTTCCAGGCAAAAATAATAAACTAAAGTGAGAAAGACAAACAAGCAAAACTACAATGAAAACTTTTCACAGTAACTTTTCTAAGTGCTTTTCTGGTCACACCCACTTACTGGGGAAAGAAGCACAATTTAAGTCATGGGCAGATTGGTAATTACAGCCCAGGAGTGTTTGTGCCTAACTTCACAAGTAGTTAAGCACTACTACTGGTTAAAAAGGCAGACAGAAGCTCAGCTACATGTTAGCATTTTATAGACACTATATCCCATAGACTTACATTGATTAAATTCATTGTACATTCAATCAGTTTACACAGCCCTATATTTGCTGAAAAAACTCAGTTAAATACCTTGCTTGAGGGTCCAACAGCAGTGCTCCACCTGGGAATTGAACCTGCAAGCTGGCAGGTACAAGCCCAGTTCTCTAACCTTAATGCCTTACCGCCACCCATTCAAACACATGGCTTTCATCAACAAAATGGAACTCAATGGCAGTCTTATGTACCTAATCTGAAAGGATCACAGCATGACTGAACACCACAGTCTCTGATCAAATCCGACCACAGTTGGATTGGCTTCAACAAGCGCAGGACTTACAAATAGGCTTTAGACCGTAATTCCGACATGGATCACCCAATATGGATGTAAATACCCTAACATATCCATTGTTTTGTTTTAAATTTAGCATGTTGGAGTACAGCGCCAAAACAACAATTGTCTCCCTGCCCCAAAACATTTGCATTCAACTGTAGGTGGACGGCGTGAACTTTACCATGCAAAGTGACACACAATGCGTCCCATGCAGCGTTTGAGACAGACCGTCACAGAGAAACTGAACGTTGGGGCTGAGATCAGTAGCTCCGTCATGCGCTTTAAAACACTGAAACTCCCATCTGATTCAGAAAGACCTGCCAACCGCGTCTACCAGTCATAACCGCACAAAGGCACCGATAAAGGGCACTAATGGCGATGGCTCCAGATGGAATCAGAATGTGTTAGCAGGAACAAAATCAATAGAGAGGTAGAATATCAATCCAACCGAGTGACTACATCTTTAAAGCAATAATGTAGGCCATCGATTGAGTGACACGTTTTGAATGCTTTTGATGCGGTCCATCTCCCACCTCATTTGTGTAACCTGAGTGAAAATTCCAGAGAAATGGTTCCATTTAAGACGTGAGAGAGAAGGAACACAAACTGTGTTAAACGTATGGAACATCGTATCAAATTATGACTTCACAGAGTGGAGCTATCTACTCTTTTTTTTTTTAAAGCCGTCCATTGCTCTTCTCGGAAAAAAGATGAAACAGTTTGCAATTTCGCCTCCTATTCACCGTTTAATGCGTGGTATCTGCTGCAACCAAACCTTGAAAAAGTTGGGAGAAAATACTCCCTCCTTTTATTTTCTCCCCAACACCAAATTGCCAGTTGTGCTTCTTGAATTACAACTGCAAAAAGAGCTCTGCAGCTGTAGTACATGAAGCAATCCGCAAGTCCTCCGATGGGTAATTTTTCCCAATACCGGCCACACAGTAATACAGCAGAGCTAGCACCAACTGGATGGAACCTGTGCACGCCTGGTGCATCGTTTATAGGAAGTGATGCTTCAGAAGCCAACTTAAACCCACCTTGCACCTGATATGATGAAGCCATTGTGTCCTGACAGACCTCCGGGTAATCAGCTAATAGTCATAGCCCTGGCCGTGAACAATACAATATCCAATCTACTGGCCCAGCTTGTGGGTGAGTATCTTTGCCATATCTCACACACAAGATCTCACACACTGGTGTTTTCACTCCACCTGTAAACATGACAGTAGCTCTAGCAATGCTGCTAACAGGTATTCGACACTTATAAAAATAAATAAATAAATACATAAAACTTTTTCAGGATTGAATTTTAAATGGACGCTTAGGGCAATGCCATCTTAAATACGAGCGTGATCAATCGTTAATGTTGACATATAAACAAGATTTAAGCTTCAGTGCAGCTTAACTCAAGACCCAACATGGTGCTGAAAGGTATTTGTAATTTCATATTTTGAATGTAAAGATCAGTAGGACCCATAGACTGCACTCCGGTTACACAGTACACATTTCTAAAGCATCAATGTGAATCTGGCCTTTGGCTACGTCTCCCTCATACTCCACACCCCAACTCAGGAGAGGAGGGTCTATCGTCAAGACAAGCCAGTGTAGGTCCTGACAGAAAGCAACCTGATAGGCAGTACTACCACTGCAGCTGCTATAAGGCCCAGTAATCTTTGAGACAGACAAAGTGATTATATTCTCTGATTCAGATAAAACTGAGCTACATTTCAGTGTGCTGGGGTTAATGGCAAAGTCCGCCTGTCAATCAGCTACATAGATTTTCTCAGCCAGAGAAGCAGTGACTCTGCAAGGCTTTCAAGTTAGAGTCTGTTCCTTAGTAGAGAGCCCTTTCAAGGAGGTGCCAGATAAAGGCCCCCATCGGTTCCACAGGATGAAAAGTGAGAAAGCCATCTTCAGCTCCTGTGGCTACATTGAGATAAGTGGCCTTGCACATGCAAACATGCTGCATAGGGGCAACTCCATGACTTTTTCATCTTGCACACACCTAAGAAACCATACATAAACATAGGGAGAGCCAGTACTGGCACTAGAATCCTACAAAAAGATGTTCTGCCTAGTACAACAGTGAACACAACCTATTTATAGACAACAGACACTGAAAAAGATGTCCCTGGCCATCCTGGAACAATATGACCCGGAAAGGCGAAAATACCTGTGACATTGGATTTGCTGTTCCAGATAAGATCATTCAGACCAGACACGGACTGAAGAAAAACATTAGAGCACAAAGCTCAACACGACCAGAACCCCCGGGCACCGGAGGGAAGCCACGTGCAAACATGGAGGATCAACAGAGTGCGAGGGACACGCACACGCACACAAACACACACACACACACACACGCACACACACACCGTGAGCGCTGCTACTCTGGGTTGCTCAAAATCAGTTTCCCTGATGGAGTTCATGACTGTTACTTGTACACTAGAGGGCTGACAAAGACATCTCATGCTGCAATCTGTCCGGATCGGAGAGTCTCATCCGTCTTTCTTTCCCAGCACTACCTCTGTCTCCAACCTTACCTGTGCTGAGCTGAGGCAGGCAGACTTTTCTGATTAAAAAAATAATAATAATAAATAAACAATGTATAGTTTTAACAGTGTGATTCATCCAAGAGGACAGTCAGGACCCCCATTTACCTAAAAACCTCCAGTAATGTCCAACGCCTTCCTGAATCTATCAAAGTCAATGTCTGAATCACATTCCTAGCACTTTTACTCTGAAATAAATAAACAGAAGCACAGACATCTGGGTTACACTGGGCACCAGTGCAAAAACACAACCTGGCTCTGTCAAAAAGATAGAGGCTGACAGATCTTTAACCAGCAGCCATATCACCATGCACCCTGCTCCTGCTTAATAGCTGAGGCAAAGCAAGTGTGGGCTTGGTTGGGAGACCTCCAGGGAAAATTAAGTTGCTGCCGGAAGTGGTGTTGGTGGGACCGCAGGGGGCGATCTTCCCCCTGGTTGAAAAATCCCCAATGACACTGTGCTGTAGGAGATGTTGTCTTTCAGATGAGACGTTAAACTGAGGTCGTGACTCACTATGGTCATTAAAGATCCCATGACACTCTTTGCAAAAAGTAGGAGGGTTCCCTGGTGTCCTGGCTAAATTCCCAACCTGGTTCTGTCAACCTGCCACTTAATCATCCCCCGATTTAATTGGGTGAAAAACAGTTCTCTCCCTCTCCACCTCAGCTGATGTGCGGTGAGCGTTCTGGCACAAAATGGCTGCCGTGCATCATCCAGGTGGATGCTACACATCGGTGGTAGCTGAGGTGATTTTCCCCTGATCACTGTAAAGCACTCTGAGCATCTGGAAAAGTGCTATACTGTAAATGCAATGTTTCATTCATTCATTCATCTTCACTTTCACAGGTTGTGCATTGATTTATTCCACCCGGGAGTAAACATGTTTTACTCCAAAGATCCTTCCACTCTGGCCCTTGGGCAGATCTCAGAACAGTCCTTTAAAGCCCAGGGAATGTGCAGGAGGGCATGACCACGCCTTCTATCCTGAGCTGGGAACAGCCTGGCTGCCAAAATCTCTCCATCTCCCTCTCAAGCGTACACAGCGGGGTTCTGGTTGGTTTTGCAGGAAGCCATCTTGGCGAAGCCGTGCGGGAAGCCCAAAGCGAACGAGTTCTGCTGAGGACGATGCCCGGATGCAGAGCGGGTTCCTCCTCAGTCTGAAATATGTGTTTCATTATCTTTGACTGATTGGCGCTAAAAGAGGCCGTGGAATTTTCTCATCTTTCCCTTTTATTGGTTTCCGCTTTGATGAGCGATGGAAGCGCGTTGGTTTTCCCTCCTGTTCCGGGAGCAAGGTGGAGGCGGCCCCTGGCTACACTTTATCTCGCTCTCAAAGTCAATTACTTTTCTTCCCCGGGATAAGAAGCCTGTTGTTTTTATCACTCTGGACTTGGGCATTTTTCTGTTGCCAAGTTCTAATAACTCTCAAATGAAACACATGCAGCATCAGATGCTATCCCCCTGGTGGACAATTAAAATCGTATTTATCTGGCCTATTATCATTTTTCTTCTCCCACATTCCTTTCAACGTTGCGGAAAACACTCCATTTGACTACACGGCAACCGTTGGGCTGCCCCAGCGTGAAATCTGGAGACTAATTATTGATCTGTGAATAACAGCTAATGACAGAAAATTAGAGAGAGAAAATATATGTGAATATTACATACGCTCAACATTCAGTACATCGATCTGTGTGTGTATGTGTGCGCGTGTGTGTGTGTGTGTGTGTGTGTGTGTGAACTGCTGCCTGTAGCCCCTCAGGACGAGTGGTGTGACAGTCTCCTGTGTGGTAATGAGGAAGAGGGAAGCAGGCAGGACACTTTCAGCCATAATATATACTGATGAGGCCTAATTAGACAGCTCCACAAGAGGCCACATCAGACAGAGAGGTGCGTTCGCAGGAGAGCCAGTATGGAGTCATTAGATGTGCCATGGTTCCCAGATCTCTGTGGCATACCCAGCTAATATGAACGCTGCATGAGCGACGGGGAACATTCCGGCTCTATTTCCGTTTGGTCCTGAGATAATACGAGGAGAATGTTCCTCAGACCATCTCGTAATTACCGCTCCAAACAAATTCTGTCGAGTCACTGAGGAAAACGTTCCGGTAATGTCGCATACAAACTCACAGCCGACGATCCCGGACATTGTCTTTTTGTCTTATCAATCACGATGGAGCGTACATGTCAACAAAATTTTAAAAATATAAAATAGAACATTGCTAACTTTCCTGACAAAACGAATATGAATGAGTCTCGCTCTCGCCAATTTATTTTCATTTAAATTTTTCTTCACTTACCTGGCATAACAAAACTGAATAATGTTCTAAAACTGTTTTTTATATTTCCTGTGACATTACCATGTAAAAGGGACATCTTAAAACAGGACATCCTGTATATACATATAAGGAACATTTACTGCATTCTTAGAACAAAAGAAATGGTGGCACCACGTACATTCACCCTGCCGGGCAGCTGAAACCCAGTGGGCACCCCAGGCACCGACTGAGGTGGTACATGTTGGTCAACAGGTTGAAGCCTTCACTCCAGACTGGGCAGTAACAAGTACTCTGATTTATTGATAGGCCTGCTGCTGTCGGATAAGACTTTAAAATAAAGCCCCGATTTAATGAGATCATTAAAAGTTCCATGGCTCTTACTGTGCAGCTGGGTAGGCAGTGGGATGAGTATCCCTGTTGGGCCCCTTTAAAAATGCATGTTTTATAAGAAACAGAAGGAACTTTCAGAATGAAAAGCTATTTTTGAAGGCGGATTTACATCTGAAGTCTGTATTTACATATCACTATCACTATTTTTAAAATCTTTTTTAAATCCATTGAAATAGTTTTAATAATAAGGAGACATGTACAAAAGCCCATCAAATTTCCTCCACAGCACGTCACTTCAACACTGTCACAGTTGAAAAGGCCCCAGAACTGGAGACAATATGGACAAGGATACAGTGTAAGCTGACGAACGAGCACGTTCATTAAGAACACAAAAAGTGGTTAACAATCATAGATCTGTGACAGCGACAGTCACACGATATGCATGTCGCCTAATCTTTGACAGTTGAGCAAAACTATAACTGTAACGGTTCCTCACTATTATAGCTAAGCTGCTTATTCTTGGCAACAAACAGGACGGGTGAAGCAATAGGATTTTCCAGGGACAGTGATCAAAGCAAACACATCCAAATTACTTAGTGTAACTTTAAGACAGCCAATGTCAAGACAGGCTAGATCAATAGATCGCCTTACATTCACCCATTCACAAACACACACACACACACACATACATACACATACATACACCAATAGCGAAAGGCAGCCATGCAAGGAACTAATCACCTCATCGGGAGCAATTGGGGTTAGGTGTTTTGCTCAAGGACACTTCAACACACCCAGAAGGCTGGGGATCAAATGTTTAATGTTGTCGTTATTAATTTAATCTAAGCTTGTTAGTACACTTAATGTGCAGACGGTTCCATCAATGTTGTTTGTCAGTGCAGGGATTCATAAAGCTTAACAATTAACAATAATCTGAAAAGCAAATAGTACAATCAAGCGACATACAAGTAATTTAACTAGTAGGGTCTTAGGTATACATGCTACCCTGTAGTCGATGTACATATTTTAACCAAAAA
Source organism: Anguilla rostrata (assembly GCF_018555375.3). Taxonomy (NCBI): domain Eukaryota; kingdom Metazoa; phylum Chordata; class Actinopteri; order Anguilliformes; family Anguillidae; genus Anguilla; species Anguilla rostrata. The sequence continues at coordinate 12,656,975 of NC_057944.1, forward strand.
AATAATTTGGTTAACAAAAAAAAAATCTAATCTAGTCCAGTCCATGACATGATGTTACAAACAATATGCAGCAAGTGGCAAGAGCATCATTACACGTAGAAAGGATTTCATTGTCCTTAGTGCCTTTCGAACCCCAGCTAGCCCATCCACTGAAACCCTGCCATTTCCCCAAGGGGAAAAGCAAGCCAGCCTCAACCTCAAGCAATCCAGCAAGCCAGCCTCAACCTCAAGCAAGCCAGCCTCAACCTCAATCAAGCCAGCAAGCCAGCCTCAACCTCAAGCAAGCCAGCCTCATCCTCAAGCAATCCAGCAAGAAACTTCAGCACAAGCTTTTCTACATTTTTTTTCTTCATTTTTTTAGCCAAGAATCATTTTAAAATATTTTTGGCCCATTTGCAAATGCGAAAAAAGAAAAAGTATAAAAACAACACATCAGCAAAGAATTAATTGATTTCACTGTATTCATACCACCAACATTAGGCATCAAAAACATTGTGCCGCATGCAAATAAACATGGAGGTGAATTTGGTGTGAGACAACATGTTTACTATCTACTTGTTTTACAGAAGCTGTTATCCATAGCAACTTATATTAGATGTTAAAATAATTGGTTTAAAAATTGCAAAAAAAATGTATTTCAGTTATGCATGTTGCAAGAGAGCATCGAAATTAAAGTGATTAGTTGAGAAACAAGAAGCATTATTCGACAAACAGCCAAATGAGAGCCAAAGGAGTCGGCTCCTTTCAGTGAACGGAGCCAAATGATCTCAGAAGACTTGGATCGCCCATCACTGTGCTCAAGAATCTGGGACAAGGTTAGGGACAAACTTGAATGAGAAAGCTGTTTTGCATGGCATTTAGCTAAATACTGTTATTTCCATGCATCACTGTGTGTTGTGTTGATTGCAAGCATGCAATGGTAGCTTATTTCACAAAGTAAATATCCTGACATGCACTTTGAGCATGAAAGTGCTTTATAAAGAAAGTTTTAATTTTTAAATAATCTAAGAGCTTTAAGACCGGGCGGACAAACACATTTTTTTCTGCCATCCCCATCAATGCGCTGAAGCAGAAACAGCACCAAGATGGCTGGAACATTGTGACCCAGAGGCAAGCACATAAAGAAGCAGGGGGAGGTGCTACCCGCAACCAAAGTGTGATCAATTTTACAAGGAAACATGTCAGCCCCTGTGGCTGAGACTCATTTCAAAGGGTCCTCAAAGCAACTGAACAATCAGAGAGAAGGAAGGGATCTTGTGATGAGATCTTTTAATCTCCTAATGAGGAATTAGCGATTAGGGTGTATGACCTCCCTCTTTTGAATAATAAAACTACCAACACAAAAGAATGAAGCGCAGGGCCTGCTCCAGGGCTGGCGCATGTACATGGCTGCCACAGGTGAGTTTCACACATTTCACTGCAGCTATGATACACTTCCCGACCCCTTCTGTGCCCTGCAGAGCCTGCAATTATAAATGTCCCCTTTCACCCGTTTAGCGATGTCTATTCTGAAGCTGTTTCACGCGTTATGCGCCATTTTCAATCAGCACAGCCAAGCGATTAAAAATACACTTACAGCATCAAAAGGGTAGGCCTACTGTATGAAACATAACATTTCAACGAGCACGGCCAGTGAAGAGTTTTGGCGAATCAAAAATGTTAGCCGAGAGACAGCCAATTAAATGTAGCTTCCACTGCCCATAACACTTTCCTTTTGGAGAACATTTGAGGAACTGAAAAAATCATCAGGAAGAAAAAAAAGAAGATATTTTCCACCTAACAACAATCTAACCCTCAAAATGGATATGCCATTTTAATTTCCTGACCATCAACAGCGTATATGTTTATTGACTAATCTAATATCAAGCAACTCGGTATGTACAGATAAAATGAGAACGTAGCGATGACAAATCGTAAATTGGTAAATATCAACAGGTAAATACTCCATTCCACAGATAGGCTGTGTAACAATAAAACGCGAAATAAATATGGTGGTTTTATGTTCTTATGTTCTAAACTCCAACAAAGTTTATGGTTATCATATAATCCAATACCATGAAACTCACTGTTTAGATAAGCTTGGATTCTTGCAATAAAAATGAATACCTTAAACCCTCGAAGGAAACCCAAGGCAATTTTCTGAGAAAGAAAAAAAAAATAGAACGTATTTCATACGGGCTTACGTCTGCTTTAAGTCTTAATACTGTAACTGCATCTACTGTGTCCACAGCTGCGCTACTACATTGGTAAGGCATATTCTCCAGCACTGTGTTCAGAGCAAAGGTTTGGCAAATTCCACAGCAGTCTCAAGTGCACAAGGAAAAGCAAAGACGAGAGACAGGAATGAAAAGGATTGAATGCAGTAGCTATTTGGGACGATTCGAGTAAGTCGGACATTTTGCTGTGTTGCTTGAAATAATCTTTACCCTCTTTTATAAGATTGATGCATCCTAGGTGTAGCAGGAGGAAATATGTCTGCTCACCCAAGTCACTGACAATTCACAAGGAGCATAAGGGATTGACCTGCCTGGAGAAAAACGTCTTATCTGTGTTCCGGCAATACAGGAAGACGGCTTTGGTGTGTCGAAAGAACAGTTGGCACTTTTGACCGAGACGTGACTTCGTGGAGCCATGTGCCATACCAACAATAAAGGACACAGCTATGGAGGGCAGGCATACCTTTGCTGAGCACAGTGGTGCTGAACATGTCTGTCATCTAAAAGAAAAATACCAGTCAGGTACATTGACATCCAGTAAGCATGTGCTGGATGTGCCAGTGAAGAAGAACCTTGCATGATGAATATCAATTAGCCAATCAGATGTGATTCTGGCTTGAAAAAAGCAAGGCTCCAGGGCTCAAACAAGCCTGTGAGTGAGGAGGGAGTTTTCTGTTTAATTATATATATATATATATATATATATATAATTGTAATCACTACGCTTTGGAAATATGTATTTTTTAAATATGTCATGCCAATAAAGCATTTGAATTTGAATTTGAGTGTGTGCATGTGTATGTGCGTGTGTATGAGTGTGTGTGTAATATATAATACAACATTTTATAAGAATACAAGATTCAGATGTTAGAAAATCCTTTTAAGAATCTCTGTCATGATATTATACCATAAGCATAGTTTTATCATCATTTTGCCTACTTGTGGGCCAGCAGTTTCTATAGCTCCTTCCTAGAAGTGTAGCATAATAGTTAGAGAACTAAGCTTGTATGGCTGATTCCCAGGTGAAGCACTGCTGTGGTACCCTTGAACAAGGTACTTAACCTGAATTGCTTCAGTAAATACACTCCCATATAAATGGATTACAAGTAAACAAAGTAAGCTGTGAAGGTCACTCCAGATAAGAGTTTCTTCTAAATGTCTGAAATGTAAATCTCTCTATAGTATATTGCATATCTGATTCCCCCAAATAATGTTCCTGTCCAGAAACTCAGCTTAACCAAATACAAAAATCACAATGGCCATCTCACGCAAGCTGAAAACACTATTGAGAAAAAATAAGAGAAAAACTGACCTTGCGTATTTCATATTACTTTGTCATTTCATAACTATTTTACATTTCTTTACAACCAACCAACCTGAATCATTATAATAAGTGCTATCAGTTGTTGAAGGACATGCATTTAATGTTAAGGAAGCACAATGAGAGATTACTCATGCATTAGCGTTTCCAGTGGTGAGTGAGCCTTTTTCTTTTCTGCCCTTCAAATACAATCTGAAAATGTTCATTTGAAGGGTAAATAATGGATGGTAATAATGCGGTGCAATTACGATGAAGTGCGATGTATCAAGAGAGAATATTACAGGTAGCGAAAATGATGGCGATAAAAAGATAGCTGTGAGCAGCTAAATTACAAAATAAGGACCCGTAAATGAATCGAACGGCTAGGATTGTGGAAAATGCATGCGCTTTAACCCGTCTTAGCATCTCAGAAGAAAATGAATGTTTCAAATATTTCCTCCTATCTTGATCAATAATGTACTTTCAGGAGTAATGGTGTAATAATTCAGAGAGTTTCTGAATACAGCGCTGTTAGTGTGGGACCGGACCTTACACCCAAGGGTCCACACAGCTTGCCTCTAGTCCAGGCTCCTCTAGATTACCGACTCCTGTTTTGCGGAAGCCTACTGGGTTTTTAATAATGCACAATGTATCCACAGACTTTGCAAAGGCCCAACGGTTTTCCCTTAGATATAAAACACCGCAGACAAATTGATCCTAATGTTGAAGAGGAATGGTGGGACGGTAACTAATAGAGTTAACTTCAAAGTTCCTTTTATTGTCCCGAATGACTGTTTATCATGGTTCCTGTATTGCCAGTCTGTCAGAGACTGCCAGCAAGCCTTGTCAGGACTGTGCCTTAGAAGTACCTCCTAAATACCTATTTTTATAGGACTGATTGTGGAGAAGCAAGTGTGCAGGTGTGCATGTGTTTGTGTACATGTACACAAACATGTACTTGATGCCACTTCATAAATCACAAATCTCCACATGCACACAAACAGGCTTGACAGTTTGTGTGTGTGTGTGTGTGTGTGTGCTTACGTGCATATGTGTGCGTGCGTGCTTGTGTGCGTGTGTGTTTTATTAAGGTATCTGGAGGTTGAAACGAGCCAGACCAAGCCAGGAGGAAATGGCTCTGGGCTGCCTGTGTTTGCCTCCGTGTTAGCTGAATGCACCCTTCTCTCTCTCCCCTGACATGCTCTTCATTTTCTCCGCTTTAATTGGTGCTAATGCACCATAAAGCATTTACCACAGCGCATGTTTACATGTTTGTTAAGGGCCCATTATTTGGCCGGGCAAATGAGACAGCCTTTTTGTGCAGTTGTAAAAAGGCATTCCCCCCGCAACGCCCGTTTTACGAGAGAGAACACAAAAACGAGGGTGAGCCACACAGCGAGTCGCAGAAGAAGAGAGCGAATGCGAGAGAGAGAGAAAGAGGGAGAGGGAGGGAGAGAAAGAGAGAGAGAGAGAAAGATGGCAACATGGGGAGAGAGAGAGAATGATGGCAACATGGGGAGAGAGATGCTGGTGCTGGGGCAGAGCTCGCTGTTAGAGAAAGACAAATGGCTTCTATTACTGGGGAGTGTCTGCTGTGCACTTGTATAGCTGTGTACAAGAGTGGGCATCAGTGGGCAGCCCACAGAAGAATCTAAACTTCTAGAGATAAACATGAGCAGTGAGATTTAATGGAAGCCCCATGGGGCTAATTGAAAATGTGTGTGTGTGTTTGTGTGTGTGTGTGCACATGCTTCTGTGTCTGCATGCATGTGTGGCGTGTAGGGTGTATTTATTTTGTATGTGACTGACAGTGTGGGACTGAGTGCAAATATAATTGTTCTATTTTTTTCATTTTCAGATATAGTTAAATGAAAGAAAATAAAACAAATCCTTTACAGTAATGGCACCCGATTGTGCCTGAATTCTCCAAGGAGTAAAGGCGATGCCACCTCGCCCTACTCAGGGAGGAAATGTGCCAGGGGTCATTATCTCCCTGGTACAATTATCCCCTTTTGTGCAAAACTTAACAGCCATCGCTTGACATGTTGACAGGTGTCTCATTTTCGGCGCTGTCACATGGCCAGATGGACGGAGACCGCTGCGGGGCGGAGGCGTCAGCGCTAGGCTAGCCCGACGCGGTGAGAAACCTGTCCGTTACAGCAGACGGAGATTTCAAATAATTAAATAAATAAATAAAGACCGAAGGGTGACACCGTGACCCAAAACACCACTGTTAAAGCTGCGGATACCCCGCGACTGACACCTCACCACGCGGCGAATGAGCGGGGGCAAACTGACAGGTCAGTACGCGAAACAGCGCTGTTACTGTTCGGCTAATTTAGCCACAGCTGATAGTGAGGCCCTGGTTCTGGACCAAAGTCTCGTGATAGCTGCGTGAGGGCCACGCCCAGGCAGGAGACAGGCGGTAGGAATCACACAATTAGGCATAGGCCTACTGGTACTGTATGACTGCCGAACTGGAAAGTCTGCCAAACTACAGAGTATTAGTAAATCTGGTTAAATATCCACCAAAGCCAAAGGGACTGTCGTGGTGAATATATGTGTCGGTTGAGGTAGGAAAAGCAATGTTTATAGCCCTTGCTAGCAGTACACCATACGTATGACAGAGATGCTGACATGCAGGTTTGAATGTTTTTTTAGGCCTTATGGGATTCACATTCTTCAAGCAATACTGAATGCTGCTTCAGTTACACAGGATGCTGAAGACAAACAAGTAAGCACACACACATGCACACACACACACACACACACTGTATATATCTGATCAAGGAAGAACTGCCCTGAACTGTAAAAATTATTTTCTTCTGACAACAGAAAAATCAATCGAAATGGAAAAATAGAGGCTGCTTTGTTGCAGGGATGTAGGGGTTACCCTCGGCTGCTCCCTGTTTTGCCATGGCATTTGCTTCTCCTCAACTGAGAATTCCACTTATGCGTGGAACCTTTGCCTGTTGCTAGGCTACAAAAAGAAGAGGGAAAAGACCTTAAAGGAGAAGAAAAAAAAATCTCCCAAAGAGCAAATGTGTCACACTGAGGATATAAAAGCTAAACACAACATGCACTACAGCAACATAAAGAAGAGGTCTTACATTTACCAAAAACAGGCAGAGGAAAATAAGGGAAAAAAGCAGAGTTTTTACAATATGTAGAGTGTGTTGCTTGCATTAAGTGACACAGCAGCAACCACTGATTCAAGCACCCTTTGTACACAGACCACAAAAACACTAAAGTCCTGTACAAGGTTCAGAATTTAGCTCTAAATGCTTTGTTCTGTGAAAAGGATCTCTGAGGTAGCAGAACAATGGAGCTTATAATTTCCACTGAAAGTGATGCTGTTGCTGCCCTTCTAAGGGACTTCTTGCCATGTGTATGATTTTGATGTCCGTTTGACAGGTTCATAGTTTGCCAGGTCAGTTTTGAGTTTGTACTGAAACCATACAATTAACACGCAGGGCTACTGACTTGTTTTTCCAATTCATTCTTTATTTCCATGCCTATTTTAGAATGCCTGGTCAAAATTGGAAGCCCATCCAATCGCAGGAAAATCTCCATCAGTCACAGCCTGACATGCATCATCTAAAGTACTAAGAGTCAACTGAGTCAACTACCTTGAATTAGAGCTGCTTCAGATTACATCTAATATACAAAAAGTTAACAACTATGCATGCAGAATATGCTATAATTTGAATATACTGTTAAAATATAAAAATATACTAGATTATTATAATTGTTATTATTAGGTTAACTATGAAACAATATAATCATATAATTTCTTATGAAAAATAGTTCTCTCTTTTGACCTATACCATTTATGGAAGGGCTTGGCTTTCATATCCAAAGCATTATTTGATTTAGCTTCATAATTACTTGAGATGTTGCATTGCACTGAATGCAAGAAAGACTTGATCTGTGCAAGCTAACAGTTAAGGGCATGCTGTAACCCATGCAGCCCCTGGTGGTGATCTTGAGTTGTTGCAGCCTTTGAACCCTGGTGCACATCACCTACTAATCAATTCAATGAAATAAGGAACTGTTCTCCAGTATACATAAATGAGCAGGGGGAAAATATATACAATTTCCTTCAAGAAGTAATCTTTTTTTAAACTGTGGAAAACATACAGCTATATTAAAGGTAACTAGAAAGCACAGCCTGGCACTGCAGTCAGCTGGCTTACATTTAGGTGCAGGGTGAGATTGTGCGGTATTCTTGCGGAAACTAATTTTAATAAATTTTTCCCGCACCAGATGAGTTAATTCATCTTTCATTTTCCCCCAGACATTCTTTCCCTTTAACAAAGTTTAATATTTGAACGGTGAAAATTGTAATAGATTATTCTGTGGATTACTGTAATGCAGGAAGATGCATCTTAGCCACCGCTGACGTTTTCCGATCAGGTTAACATCACCCTTATGACATGGTATTTAGAAAACCAGTGAACTGCAAGAAAGCTCAATTATGGCAAAAATACATGCACTGCATAAATCACATTCCACCATTTCATGTCCACTGCATGGAAGAAAAAAGGAAAAAAAAAATGTCTCAGTCATTACAATGACTCCACAGTGTTCCCCCAAATATAACATAATGACAGCTATTGTATGCACCTAACAAACACCTATATACATATTTATCTTAACCATGAAAAGTAGACATGGCCAACATTTTTTTTCCTGCAAGTGAACCATTTGTGCCTTTTTGTTGCTTACCCTAAATTTAGCCTCATGACAATGCAGTTTGTCCTAAATTCTCAATACTGAATCACAGGCTTTTGCCTCCGTCCAACAAAATATCAAGTGTACAATTGTGTCACCAAATGGATGCAATTGCCAGGCCCATAATGTGCGAGTAATAGCAAACAAACAAACAAACAAACAAACAAACAAATGAATACATTTGATTCAGCTGGCTGCTAAAATTGAGGACAAACTGCAGAGTGGGTGTATTAAACATCCCCTCCGGTGCTCGACAGTCAAACAATGGGACTGCATGCGGGCACATCCGCATGACGTGCAGCGTGGTGCGATGCACCTCCTGCATGCAGCCGTGTTAGCGGCGGCTAGGTGAACACCAAGCATAAACACGGTGCTCAGCGGGCAGCCCGTGCCAGGGAGGGAGAAGGAGAAGGAGGGAAGATGTACCCACCGTGAGCAGCGGGCTCTGTGCCGGGCACCGTGTCTGAGCACGCCGGGGGCACGAGGAGCCGGAGGAGGAGGAGGAGGAGGAGGAGGAGGAGGGAGACAGAAGAACGATGCGCGAGAAAGGAGAAAGGGAAAGGAAAAAACAAAAATAAAGATAAAGGATGTGAGGCAGGCATTTAAAAGAGAACGCTGTGAGATGAAGATAAAGACTGGGTAGAGCAGGGAAGAGGACACAGTTTAAAATGAAAAAATAAAAACAAACCAAAAATAAATAAATACACGCAGGACAAGACGGTTTACCTTGGGAGAAGGAGAAAACGTGGACACTAAATTCTGACTTTGTGACTAGGCAGATTTGCCTCTGTGGAGCACTGTGTCAATGGTCTGCCCAAGCCTCATAAGATGCCACATCATCTTTGTGAGCTTTTGTGCACCGTAAGGCTTTCTGTGTTTCACTGAGGAAACCCATCAGCACATATGTATGCCCATTTGAAAATACTGTATACAGTTGATCTGTTACCTGTAATAGTATTTATAAAACTATAATATACAGTAGAGTCCACTTCCAGTCCTATAGACTTACATTTCTGAATGTTCTATAGATGTCTTTCAACCAGCAGTTGATTGAGTTAAAATTGGCCTATTGCCCAATCAAGGACTCAAATGTAATAATTAACACATGACTTCAAACAGAGACTGGAATCCCTGTGGTCTTTGAGTGGGTACTGCTGGATTCGGCACAATGAATTTAAAAATAAAGCTGGCATGGCTCCACAATGCCATGGAAGGGGAGGAGCCAGCATGTGCCTGCCTTGACAAGTATTTGACCAGACCAATCACAGCCTGCGAGGACCTCTTGGCACATAACTGACAGGAACACACCACCAGCCTTTATGGTCTGCAACTCATAGCGCACCACATGACCTCCCACCTGAAGGTGACATTTATTCACTGAAAATAATATATTTATTTGTGACGACAGATTGTTTCCTAAATTTACAAAAAGGAAATAAACACGAAGATTGTTTCCAAACATTGCTCTTGAACCAGACCTGAGCTCACAAGAAGTGTTTGTGTGAGGAAATTGGCATCATTCGCTGTGGTACTACAATCAGCACTTTGGGACACAATCAAGTATTCATGTTGCAAGTTTTTCAAATCACAAGCACCCTTAAAGATTGATTGAGCCACTGAATGATGAAGTCATGAATGCCAATAACCATTTAGATCTCTATTTTGCATTCATTAATTCACAGCCTTTCCAACATTTGGGATTGTGCAACCGGTGGATATTTGCTTTGCATTTCAATAAGTCCTAAGTAAAACTTGAATTTGGCAGACACTCGATTAAATTAAAGAAAAATCAGAACGCAAACAAAAAATTAGCAAAGCTACGGATGTGATGCCGAACACAGTTGGCTGTCTGCATGCCAGCTGCATGTGAGTGGTCTTCCTTTGATTCCTGTTCGTGCGAACTGGATGGTGGTGTGTAGGGAGAAACAGGTGGCTGAGCCAAGGGTCTGCTCTGAGCTCTGACCCCCGTGTGTCCTGAGCAGCGGGCTTGCTCCATGAATGTGGCTGGGGCGACAATTGGATTGGGGTGGGAATTGGACATACACAGACCTGCGCTGGGAGTCAGTTATTGAGTTTGCCACTGACTTTGGAAAACAATTATGTACAAATAAACATTATTCATCAACCTCTGTGACAAGATATTCCTCGACACAAGATGGGGGTGGGGGTGTGAATAATAAATGCACAAGCAAGTGATTAACGGGGGCACATGGGGATTTCATTCAAATAGCTGCTAACAAATAACTGCTGTGTTTTACAGCATTTATGTTAATTAAGCATTATCAAAAATTCCAGTTTTCAACTTCAATAATAAACTTGTTTTTTATGCAATGCACCAAAACATTTATGAAGGGAAATGTCAGTCAAATAGATGCTAATAACATTTTTTCTAGTTCAGGGGTTCCCTGGAGATAAAAAAGAAAAAGAAAAAGAAAAAAGAAAACGCCAAATTCCACGCACTTTCCTTTGAGACCCACACAAATGAAATTAAACTGTACATGCAGTTGCTTGAACATATTTGAATTCCACATTCAAGCCCTCAAAGCATGGTTCAGATGTAAATCATCGATACACTTTTTAATTCACCATTTATTGACCAGTTAGGACAACCCTGAGCCTAGCATTTTTTTTTTTTTTTTTTGCAGTGATGATCCAGGGATCTAATTGGGTGACGTACGTAAGTTATGTAGACAATGTGTACATGACTGGTGGCCAGATGTAGAGAAATTTGACGAGGACACTAGTTAACCAACCATACTCTTTCTGAAAGTGCCATGGGATCATTAATGGTTGAGTGATTATGTATCACTGTTAAATGTCTCATTTAAAGGACCGCATCAGCATCACAGTTTACCTACCATTGTGAGAGGGCACTGTATTTTATTTAGTCCAGAAGGAAGGGCGCCCCCTGTTGGCCCACCAACACCTCTCCTAGCAGCAATTAGGTTTTCCATGGAGGAGCAGAGACAGAACCTAAACACCCCTGGTAATGAAATGATGGAAGACCCAGATGAATGAGTCGACTCAGCACGCTCTCTGCTCCTCCAACGGATCTGCAACCCAGAGGCACCAGCAGGAGACTAGACAGGATCAAGGGATCACGTAGGGAGACAGAAAGGCACACGTATCACATGAAACCCTATTCCTCAGCCTGACTGACTCTGAGGGCACAAAAAACTACCTGATTCAGTGAACAGTAAAGAGAATCACTCCACCACTAAGTTTGAAGTACTTAAAATGGATTTTAAATAAAGAAGTACTGCGTGTATATATATATATATATATATATATATATATATATATATATATATATATATATATATATATGTGTGTATATATATGTATTTTCTGCATGTCACTCCCCTGCTGAGGTCCTACCAGTCACCGCCAGGATCAGGTTCAAAGTCCTGATCTTCACCTACACTGCAGCCAACAGGACAGTCGTCCCCTGTCTACCTACAGGACATGATTCAATCCTACACGCTAGCTCGACCACTCCGCTCTGCTGCAGCAGGGAGACCTGGACCCCCTGTCATCCAGTTGAATGGAATCTCTCGTCCCAACCACTGAACTTCTCCACTCTAGCTCCCCAGTGGGGGAAAAAAACTCCCTGTTCCTCTACCAACCGTTCAGTCGTTGTCTAGTCTCTTCACACTGTACCTGGACTAACTATCACTACTCTGCAGGGCGCTCCCAAACAAGAAGTACACTCATCATTGAATCCTAATTTGTTCCTGTAGCACTTATATGTTACAGTGTCTCCATCCAGCACTTATATTGCACTTGTATTGTTATCTTGATGTTGTAGCTCCTAGTTTGACTTACCATAACTTTCTGACCTAGCCTATGCTTACTGTGTGAACTGGAGTTAATGTGTTCATGGCTACGAATAACTGTTACATAATGAGTATTGTACCTTATCGGATCTGAGTTTTATAGTTATTCCAATGAATTTCGGTATGCACTTATTGTACGTTGCTTTGGATAAAAGCATCTGGCAAATAGATGTAATATAATGTAATGTAATATAATAAATGTATATATATATATATATATATGTTTAAAGAGAGCTTGAACTACAATAACTACATTAACTGCTTAGTGGAGAGGAAAGCGTGGGTATCTGAAAAATGGAAATTGTGGCAGGGTATTTAAAAATTCAACCATAATTCAAGTACTCTAATAAAAATAAAACATCTGGTCAACTTTATTTTATTCTAGAATCTCTCTGCTGGGGCATTCCAGTGGCGGCAAACACACTGATTACCCTCACAGTGGCATTTTCTAACATTTTTATCCACATTTGTGTGGGCAAATATTGTCTTATGGGCCATGTAGAATCTGTCTCCCCCCAATCCACATTTAATTATTCAGCATATTTATACTAATCCTTCAGTCATTGTAGAATTTGTATACACAAATGATTGACTTGTATACACTTTACGTGACTTTACGTACGTCTCTTTTATACTTTGCACACTTTAAATGTCATTCAACAACTACCTTTGTGGACACATTCCTTTGCAGTCATTTCCATACTATCATAAAGCCAATGTTCTGGGAGGTGTGGGGACACCCAATGGGGTGGACACAGTCCTACCACAATGAAGCTGAGCATTTCAGTGCAAAACCATATCATGCATCAGACTAAAGGCATGATATGCAGGACTTTACGCCCTTTATGCACTTTCACGAATTGCGCAAATTTGCATGCCTTAACCTGTATTTGTCATTCTAATATATGTTTGGGGCATTTCTGGGCGTGGACGGAGGAGAAGACTTCTTTGATTGTAAACACAGGACGACAATGCAAAAAAAAAATCCTGCATAGTATGCCTTTAAATAAATAAAAAGACAAATAAATAAAAGGCTGATTATCCATCATTTTCAAACATGATGCCCCTGGCAACCAGCTACAGGCCAATCACATATTCCCCACCTGTGCTGTGAATCGTGTGACATCACCAGCACACCTGGCAATGGTTAAAACGCTCAGTTTCTCATTGGTATTTACAAATGTTCAAATGCTCCACAGGTGTCCATGGCAGGCCATTCTCTATGGCAACAGGAGGCACTGACTCCAGTATTCACATTACTGTTGCAAAGGCCCCAGTGCCTACAGAAATACACCCTTCAAAAAGATGGTGTTTACATCAATTAAGCCCTGACAGCAGTTTGTTGCTGTTCTGAGAACAATACATTGTTTGAAAAACCATTCCCTAGATTTTCATTTAAACTTTTTTTAAAGTGGTAACACAATGCTCACCTATCTTTCTCTCTTTTATTTCCTCATGAATAAAAAACGAGCTGTTTACAGTGTGATCCAAAATTATTTACACCCGTTGATAAAGATGAGCAGAAAAGGCCATATGAAATAATACAGGTAATGAGCTGTATTGCATGCTCATTTGAATTATTTATTTTTCACTTTTGGAAGGCACTGTTTATATGCACACATGCAATTAAGATGTACAAATATAAAACCCAAAGCAATCTTCATACATCAGACTGTTCGTAAAACTGTGAGGAAGGACACCTCCTGTGTTTTTTTGTTTTTTTTTTGTTAAGAATGATCTGGGGCATTTTTTTGGCATATTAATTTGTGGGTAGGGTCTATGACCTTTATATAGCTATAAGATTAGGACTTCTGTGGGGAAAATAAATCCGTGAACGAGAAGTCATCTCTCTCGACCACTCACCCTCCCTCCTTTCCTTCTTTCTCCTCTCGTTTGAGTTGAGAGGTTGGAGGATCTATTATTGCCCGTTCTATTTTCAGTGAAGTAAAAAAAAGTCTTTCTTGGTCTTTAACAGAAAGTTCAAAAGTGTTGAGAGGAGGGGGGCGTTGCGGGGAAACACAAGCACGTTTGCAAATATCGATAAACATCCATTATGGAGCTGTGGTAAGCTGAACAAAAAGCAACACAAATAGGAATTAATGGCATCTGTCCACAGCTGCAACTATCGCTGATCAGGGCCGTTCCATTTAGCCATTTACTTTGCAGTCTAAATGGCAATTTAGTCATCTCCAAATGTCACCTCTTGAAGCAGCCCAGCACTTTAGTGCTGCGCTGTGCTTTAATAGATTTTTTAAAAGTGCAGCATACCCTATTCCATTTCTCTTACAGCCAGTTTATCAAAAATGTATTAAATTTCTAAGTGGGCTCTACCCCTCTTTGTGCTGATGAATTCATTTGGCACCCCCCTGATCTATAACCATCAGCTATGTGACCAAATAGAATAATCTACCATCTGAAAGCATTAGACGTTTAAGGGACATACTGAACATATGCTGACGCATATATATATATATATATATATATTTTATTGGAAGATAATGTAGGACGGGGGTGGCGATGGTCGCTTAACCACCAAAGTACATTATTTACCAGAAATTACATCACTTCCACTTACACAATTGTGACCAACTATATTAGTTATTTTTATTTTTATTAGTTTTTAATAAACTTAATCGTATTCATCTGAACTTGAAATATTCTTCTGCAGCCCTTTGTTTATTGTTGAAATACTCTTCTGCGGTACATTGTTTTATTGTTGTCAAGCAAAACTTTGGTTGATAGTTCTATTTGCACTGTTGTTATGTGAAAGTCTGGTTGATAGTTATATTTGCACCATTGTTAAGCAAGAACCTCTGGTAATGATTTTATCAGGAAAAAAATATTCAATTAGCAGATATTTTGGTCATTTTTGTCATTACATTATTTATGAAGACTGCATGAAACCACAACTCAATCAAATTTATCTCCCAAGCTCTGTCTTGCTTTTTTAAATGGTTTGGTCATGCAGTGTAGACTTAGAATCTTTCTAGTTTCTCTGAAAAGAGGTTAGAATGCAAGCTAGCTTCATGCTAGGTTCACCATCACCCATGTTACCTAGCTAATATTAAATAAAAAATTATATTTAATAATATTAAAATGTGATATATTAATGTTATGTAAATGAGTTGTTATGTTTATTCCTGTGTAATCACTGATATATCCACACCTGCCTCCTGAAGAGTGTTTCTGATCTATTAGGGGGTATTTCTTCATTTTTCTTTCTTATGCTGAGAATATTTCATAAACTGTAGGGATCTTCCTAGGCCTACCCAGACCTTCATGAACTCTGGGCTCACCAGCGCTCTCTTTCTTCTTATGATGTCACAAACTGTTGATTTTTGTAAGCCTAAGGTTCGGCCCATGTCTTTGACTGTTTGCTTCTCAGCCTTGTAATGGCTTCCTTGCCTTTTGTTGGCACAACTGCGGTCCTCATGTTCACAAACACCAATAGCAGACCAATAACAGGCAATCAAAAGCCTAGAATCCAGCCTAGATACTGAGAGCCCTCTTATAACTTGTAACAATGTATAGCAATACAAAAGAAATTGTTGGCTTCTGACTCCCTGGCCACAGGACAGACCCTCCTTTGAGTGACACTCACAATTAACCTCTCTGGTCAGCCAAGGCATAATGACGTGCCTGTCCCCTTCCTCCTGTGACCCTGCAGTAAACTCACTGCTTGGTCAATTAGGCACCAATTTGGGTCAGGAACTCCCCCTTTGAGAATAAAATGGAGAATCTGATTTAATGCGCTTTAAACATTAAGGAGGTAGTGAGCATAAAAACTCACCAAAAACAACTTAACTTAACTTTGTTCTGAGGGTAAAGACACTGCCTAACCGACCAGACAATGATGGACTTTGCTGGATGTCCCCAATAAACTTCTATAATTAGCCATCGCATAATTATAATTTCGTCTGATTAATAATTATATATTATTTCTCATATTATGCAAATAATTATTTTCAATTAGCTTATTCATACATACATTAACCAATAAAATATATACCATTTTTCAAAACCATTGTCTACCTTATTGTACTAAGTTGAGTTCTACAGACATACAGAATTCTGATTGGGTGTTGAATTTAATTTGCTTTGAATAAACCTGACCAAACCTCACTATAACCTACACTAAAGAAGCAATGGAAGACACCTGTCTAATCAGAAACCCCTGTGGAGCCATTTGCCCCAAACATTCTGATGCCCTCAAATGGGGGACTTGTTATTTCTACATGGTGAAACCAAAATGCGTAACAATACCCTTCAATAAAAGCTGACAATCTGCACTTTAACCACATGAAAATTTTTGATTACAAATCAAAAAATTTTGAACACAGAGCCAAATCAAGAAAAAAATATATCTTTGTACAAAATGCTATGGAGTTCCCTATATATATATATATATATATATATATATGTGCATACATACTTGCATATGAACACGACACAAAAATATCCCTCAAAAGACAAGGCAAAAATGAAATAGGCATAAATGAAAATGGGATGGATCTGAATTATTTTATCGGAAAATCCTTAAACAAAGTACATCATGAACAGCTGCACTATATATTCTGATATTCCGTCAAAACAAAAAAATTCAGCAGCAAGCCCGTCCCTTATTGTTTCCGTTTCAACAAAAGGCATCAGTTTTAAATAAAGCTTTAAAAAAAAAAAAAAAAAAAAAAAAATCACATCTTCTGATCCTTTCCTACGGAGATGCGCTACAGTGCTGAAGACTGCCATCCCTCTGATCTCTTGACTGTGAATACGACTCAGGATAACCAATTCCAAAATCTCATTTGCATATTCGGTGCGTGAAGAAAATTGAAAGACAAAATGTGGAGGATGAACTGGCCAAGCATACTGTTACCAAATGAAAAGAGAGCCCGCACTCACGTCTGCCAACCCCCAAAGACTGCAAATATACTTCATATGGACAAGTGCACACACGAATACAATTCACATCAGTGCTTTGGAAAGGCTACGGCAGGCACCCTTTAGCCGCCCGGACCTCAGCTCAAAGGCTCGCCGTGGCTTCGGCTGGGCTCCGGGGTTCATGCTAGTTCAGCGCTTTAATTGGGGTTCCATGTCAAATCGATCAGTAAGGGTGCTTAGAAAGGGCCTCAGCACTCACACTCACGAGGCTGGGAATGTTTTTTTGTTTTGTTTGTTTTTTCCCCTCAATTCTTTATTCCACTGAGAACACTGTAAAAATAACAAGTCCTCGCTTAATCTTCAGACAATGTCAGACAATAAACAAGAAATAAAAAGTTAAAATAAGATGCCTTTATTATTATTATTATTATTATCTCCATTCATGGCTATGCAAATCATGCCCCATGTAACATTTCCTGGCTGTTCTACTATTCCGTATTCTCCCTTTTGAAATGTATCCAACTGATAAATTTATATACAGAAAACTAGAGGAGCGCAAAAATGCATGATTCAGTGGAAACCATGTGGTGGTAGTCTGGTAATTTCATAACTTAACATTTGTGTTTGTTCATTTTATTTATATATTTTGCTTATTACAGTGTGTCTGGACTAAACATCTATCAGAGACGTATCATTCCTGTTGTGCTAAATCATGTTTCTGAATATATTTCAAAAGAAAGACTGTGTATTACTACTGATATTATTACTGAACTCCCATTGACTGGAGGGTAATATAAGGCTTTCAACAGTAAATCCACTGGGAACAAACCTTAGGGTAGTATTTTTCCAGGAGGGGAGTTCCAGAGCAGTCTCTACGGCTGAAAATTAAATACCTGCACACAAGGCAACTTTTTCAGCCGGAAGGACTGATCTTGATGAAACGCACGGAACTTTTATAGTCCTGTGCATTCTGCCCAGAAATATGGCGACACGCAGTGGATCGCTTTTAATTGATCCATTGCTGAGAGAAAACAAGTATGCATATGTATGTTTGTTCTGCATTTAACAGGTACAATACAATTAATTAATAAATGTAATTAATAATTTCATAATAATAATAATAAAAATATATGTGTATATATATATACTGCAACTTGTCATGTTTAATCTCCATGTTCACTGTGTGATCATGTGCTGAACAGGACAACACAAGGTGAGGGGGAAAAGAACTGCCTCCATAAGGATTAGCATGACACCCAGGAGCTTGGTGTACAACACGAGCAGCACCGCTATGAGACAGTATTCAGCGATGCAGAGCTGAAGACTGGAAACAAATACGTTTGCACAGCCCATATGTAGAGTGCGCACAATTACCCGGCCCTAATCCAATCTTCAGTGAGAGGGAGGACAAAACTGCGGACTGCTGTCTTTATGGCTCAGGGAAAAAAGCAGCACTGTAATCCATCGCCCAGACAGGATTGGATACTTCCCCAGATCATGATAAGATGGCAGGACATGGAGATGCAGCTGAATCTTAAGAGATCGGATGCTCGACGGGGGGCGGGAACAGGGATAGGGCTGGGAATGGGGTGTGTAACGTACCGCACTGACAGCCCGACTGCCTGGGCCTCAGTCACTTAGGCCTCAGTCAACCAAGTCACCGGTCGCTGGGACTTAGTCACCCATTATCACACTGGCGATCTTATCAGTAAAGACCGTCTGCTGTCTCCTTCTCTTCCCCCGTTTCTTACACACTCCCTCTCTCCCACGCTCTCTCTCTCTATCGCTTATGAACACACATGCACAGATGCACACACGTACACACAGGTGTGTTAGTTCTGAAGCACATGGAGACAGAGGGATGGAGGGGATGGGTGGAGGTGTGATGGGGGCGGAGGTGAAGGAGGAGCTGGAGGCCGGAAGGACATACCGTACCTTGGGTAGTGTCTGGGAGGGTGGAGGTAGTGGTGGTGGTGGTAGTTGTGGGTATAGGGGTAGTGGTGAGAGCATCTGGATGGGGAAAAAAATAAAGAAACAAATGACACACAAAGAAATGAATAATAAATAATAAATAAAATTAGTCAAAATGGAGACAGCGGAAAGGGAAAGAGGGGTGGTGTGATTGGGGCAGCACTGGCATACATGACATGACTTCTGCACTTGCGTGTGAAAACTGCACCAGACACCACAATAATAACAGCTGTTTTTAGTTCTTTTAGTCAGCTGGTACATTATGTTTATTTTGAGGCCTTCTGCCTAATTTTGAAACCGATCAAATGTGGTATTACTCTTCTTTCACCATTCCTTTTGCCTTTTTTTTCCCTTGACAATTTATATCCCAACTGCAGTACAAACACTGACACAGTACAGTACAAAGACTAGAGAAGCCAGAATGCTGGTAGAATAAGCCTGCATAGGGAATTACCTCATCATTCATCTTTCAACATTACTTCATGTACTATACTGTACAGGATTGGTGTTGTGTTTCAATCAAACAGTGCAAACCGACATGGTTCTCCTTCACTGACGTTATGGCACTAGATTTGCACATTCATTGATCAAGCTTGTTATAGTTCTCTTTCCCTTATTACTGTCTTTCCTCTTCCTTGAGTTCCATTTCCAATTGTAGCACTTTCATACAGAGTTTGGATGCCTTTTACCACTCACATACCGTATATAGCATATCAAACACGTGTGAAAGAAAGTGGAATATCACAGGACACGTAAGAAATGACAAGAGTAACTATAGTAATGGCTGTAGTCTTCTGCAAACTCCACAACTTGACGATTATGTCCTGGTTGTGCAAAACGGTCTTTCCCTTACATCTTTGCTTAATATATCTTAATATGAAATGTCATTTTTTGTAAATGTTTATATTAAAGTTCATTAAAATCATAATGCATTGCACATGAAGTTATTAGCATAAATCTACTGCTTTTAAGATTTTTCCAAACATCACAATAAATACATTTTCAGGTGTTATGATTGTTTCCTCTGCAAGTAATGAAACAATGGCTTTCATGGAAAATGTTTTCACTGGCTTTGCACGGGCAAATCCATAGTGCCATTTATTCAGTGAAATATCACAATGCCCAATTACAGAATTACAGCACAGGCGGGGAGAGGGGAGGACTTGCCGAAAGCAAACACGGAACCCAACGAGAAGGGGAAGAAAAACCGGAGCGGCAACCGCAGGTTTTTTTTTTCCCGGCACGGAGAGGTGTGAGGGAGAGCGGGGAGGGACGCGAATGATTTTCCCGTCTCTCGCAGACAGAAAGCAGGCCCCTCGCTGGGGGACATCAGTGGTGAGCGAAATTGGCTCGCTGTCTCCATCGCTTTATTGTCTGTGGTCCATCAAAGGATGGCGGCGGGGGGCCAAACACTTCCCGGCTAATGATAAAACATCAAGGGGAGAATAATGTCGCCGGAAAAACGGGGCGCGGGGCGGCGGCCTCCGACGGAAAACCTTTCGAGAAAAGAGGGGAGAGGAAAAGGAATCGGCAGACCTCGCGACCGTCGCTAAAACGTTAGCGTCCGCGTTGAAGACGCAGGGGTGGGGGCAGAGAGCGCGGGGGTCTGGGACCACAAGAAAAAAAAAAATGTTCCATTTGGACGCGGCGTTCAAAAGAGTCCGGCAAACAAGAACGGTCAATTTGAGGGTTGGGCGATCGCGGGTTAAACGTCAGGAGGGATGAGCGCGGCGAGGGTCAACGCTTCCACGGGCGCGTTTGCATCCCAGCCGAAAGGTGTGAGCAATTTCAGGCGTCGGGCTGTGATGATATAAAGACTCAAAGCGCTTTTGTCCTAACAAATTCCTCCGCCGTGCCCTTTCAGCACCAATATTATCAGGAGGTTATTTTTCCTCCTACTGGCTACTGCCGCTGTGCAGGCGAGCAGAAAAATGCTCTCATATTATGTGATTTTATTTATTTCCCCATCCCAGATTGCCTTCAAAAGGACATGACATTTTCCTGCAAGGACAAGGGGGGTTGGGTGTGTGTGTGTGTGTGTGCGTGGGGGGGGTGTTCCAATGAGGGAATTTTTATTTTGAAGAAATATCGCATTCCATGTGTCATATCATTGCTCAAGGTTAAAATAATCACGTCTTTACTATAAAGATCTTTGCAGATTGATGCAGATCATACCTTTGCATTCAAAAGGGAAGACTCCTATTCAGAAACGCATCCCCGCTATGTTTCCTTTGGATAAGGTGGAAATCAAACCACTTTCATGATTTACAGCACTGAATCTCCACAGCAGTGATGTGGAGTTATAGGGCCCAAAAATAACTATCAAACCTATTAAAGCTGATAGTAATGAATCAAAAACTGAGAAAAAGAAGTGCGTCTGTGTACAGTTAGTATCTTCACCAAGAAATACAGCCCTCGCTGCACCGCTTTTTTTGTAAGACCTGAAAAAATAAAAGAGATTTGTCTTTTTCTCTTTTACCCAAGTTCCAAAACATCTGCTATAAATCAGCCTTCAAATCAAACAACAATAAAGTAGGTGGAGCCCCATATTTCAGCCACACTTCAAAGGCCAGATAACACAAGAGATAAATCAGTAAACACCCTAGACACTCCTGCACTTAAGCAGTGATCAAAATTCTAAATTAATATAGCCTGTACTATATATATATATATACTTTCCATGCAGATCATTCCATGAAATCATTGCACACACACACACCCATATATGTATATATACATATATATATATATATATATATATATACATATATGGGTGTGTGTGTGTGCAATGATTTCATGGAATGATCTGCATGGAAAGTTATACTACAAGCAATGTTTCTGAAACCTATTAATAACACTGAAGCAAGCGTAGTGCTTGTACTGGGCCAGTACTGTGACCATGATTCTTGTGAAGTAGCCCTTCTTGTGAAGGGCTTTAAGCTCACGGAAATGTTGGGAAGCTAAAAGCTAACAAGTAAATTAATCAAGCCTCCAGAATAACAGTCCGAGAGTACTATTGTACTCTTAAATAAGGTAACATGAAGAGCACTGTACTGCAGCAAATGGCGGCTATCATACTCTCAACATGCACATAGCATTGGGAGAGGCTTTAAAAAATGACTGTTGACATATACACTTTCGAAGGTGTCCACTTCATATGCAACCGGCACAGCCACAGGTACATGGCAGGCCCTGACTGGAAAAGTTGTCACTGTATCGTACAAGGAGATGGGCATGCCTCGACAACTGAAACTGTCCTTCTTTGGGTGATACTACAACCAATTTTGCACCGTCTCACACAGCTGCAGGCCACAGCGAGCACTGGCACAGTCAGGATTTGAACCAGAAACGCGGGGTGCATCCCTAAACTCTGAGAATGAGAGCACTGAGTGACCCCACCACCCACCAGTCACAAACTGTCATTCCTTTGGAGGAGCTTTTCAATGAGCCTTCAGGTCCAATCTGTAAGTATAGGAGGCATCTAATGGAAAGTATGTAGCTTACTCATGCTTGCTTGCTGTTGGTAAAACCTCATCAAAATGAAAACAAATTATAATTTTTCCCCATTTAGGATTTTTTCCCCAATTTGGATTTTGGATTTAAATGGAAACGCAAAATTGCTGGCAGTTGAATGCCTTTGATGTGATTATCAGTACAATGCCAAGGTAACATCTCCATTTATTCAGCTCTCTACTCCACCTAGAGGAGACATGTATAATGTGCCGACACCACGATAATGGTGCCTTGTAACAGAATCTTTATTCACTAATTAAACAAGTCCACCTGTACATATCCAGGCTGTTTATATTTGAGAGGCAGGCTGAAGTAAGCTAATGTTGTCAGTACTGGGCCTGGATTCAGCCAGGATGTGTCCTTAACGTTGAGTGTGAACTGTGAACCAAGTTAAGGACAAACGTAGGTAGACATCCAGGCCTGAATTATCATGCAAGGGCCAGCCGGAGCCACTGGTCAAGGATAAGTGGCCTCAGCACTGGGGTTGACTGAGTGACAGATGGCTTGCAGACATGCCCAGAGGTGAGTTTTAGGAAAAGAGTTTCTAAACTGGGGAGTTTGAGATATGGGCGAGATGGCTCTGTCAATCTTTATAATCGATCACTGTCCATCAAGGCAGAGTTGTTTCCTGTCTGAGGCTATGGGGATTCACAGGACAGGATATTCTATCAGTTTTTTATTTATAAATGTTTTGCTTTCTCCTGAACATCCTGTTTCTTTGCGGATTATGTTTGTCTAACTATGGAAATCGATGGTCTGGCATTTCACCAGGCAGCATAAAATAAATATATTTTTTTAAACAAAAGCTCTCCCCCCCCACAGAACGCTCACACTCTGCGATGCATACAAATACTGCAATCAGTGATGCTATATGTGAATGGGCAAAACCTAGTCTAGATGCAAATTCAAGAACTTTTTGTATTATTAAAGCACATTACATTTATGTGATAAAGGTTCCAACCAGCTTATGGAATACTGTCAATATTCATCACATTTTTCTACTTCTCAAAATAATCCAATTTCCTTCAAGATTAAAAACAACCCACCCAGTGGGATTATTTACTTATTTATTTATTTATTGGGAGGGGGGGGGGGGTTGTGGGAACATATCTTAAAGTTCTGGTTATTATTGAAACAAGTGAAAATGTCATATTTAAATATTTAACTGCTAAGGTTAAAAATACATTTGCTTCCAGTTTCATTTGTGATTGATTAACCAAACCAAAAATTGGTTTCCACAAATGCATTTTTGGTTAATGAATATTAGATGCGTTCCAGGCCAAAAAGCACTTTATTCTTCAGGGCAACAGGTATGTCGAGTAACAGCAGACACACAAATGGAATTTTAAGGCTGAAAACATGTCAAAGGGAAACAGAGAGAACTCACCGAGAGTGGCATTTACCTTGTTACGAATAGCACTTTATAAAAACCTCACAAGTGCACAAAAGCATTATTCTTAGTAGGGCTTCACATTGAGAGGTTAGACACCCACCCACCACCTCCGAAAGAATAATAATATATATTTTTTAAAACATTAAAACAATCTATTTGATAACTGAAGAGCTGAAGCCAACTGACATACTTCATCTCGGAGTCTAACAAGCCTGCTCGTCTAAAAAGTAAAAAAAAAAAATCAAATTTTGGCTAGAAAAAAAATAACAATAAAAATCTCAGAAAACAGCACAGGGAATTGCTGGTCTACACACAGGCCCACAGTTCGATTTTCTTTCATATACTCAGACGAAGGATATCTTGACATCTGCTATTTAAATAAACAGGTTGCAGCAAGGATAAGATTTATGGAGGGAGGTCACGTAGGGTACAGATGCAACCAGGATGGTACCGCCGAACACAGTGGGGCAGGAAAGGCATTGTTAAGGGATGCTGGTCACCCAGGAATGGTGCATAAAGCAAATATATTCGGGCTAACACTAAGCAGAGCACAGCAGGTGTTGTCTGCTGATATAAGTACAAACATGTTTACTCTACATCTGGCAAGTGCTCCCTAACAATAAACACTGATAACAGAAACACTTTTTGTGCTTTGCGATTTTCAGATGAAGATTCTGTTCCACAGGCTTGGGTAATTCAAGAATAACCCAGCTAAACAATACAAAGAACATGAGAGCCTATGTATAACTGATCAAATTAGATATGCTACTGCATCTTTCTGTGACTAGTAGAATACAATGAACTTGGCTGTGAGAATCACACACTTGTATTGTTAAATTACTTTTTTTTTGAGAATTAATCATTATTAAGATGAAATCACATTTTTAATTTTACACAATGGCCACATGCTATACATTGGGTAACACTATACATCATGTTGGCTTTATACCAATGTACAGTAACAATATTCAAATGACGTTTAGGTAAAAAAAATAAAAATAAAATAAAAAATAGTTGCAGTGAGCTGTAACGGAACAAATAAATTATAAGCAATCAGGCAGAAAATTTGTTAAAATCCCTAACCCGACAGAAAATTGTTGTTATGCAACTACTTGTTGGTATGAAATTCATCTTACATCTATAAGTTACAAAGAGTGCATTTCCAAGAATTACTACTTTCTTAATTACTACTAGTATTACGGCTACTGCTGCTGCTACTACTACTTCTATTACTAGTACTACTACCACTACTAAGAAGAAGAAGAGGAAGAAGAAGAAGAATTTGTCTTTACTATTGCCTAAATCAGCTTGCATAAACCATATCATTAAACATTTACTATTTAAACAGCTAAATATTGGAGCAATTCAGGCTCAATGCCTTGCTTTGCTGCAAGTGTATGACAGCAGTGTCCCACCTTTGGGTTACAAGCCTGGTTCCTTAATCACTACCCCCACACAGACACCCCATTAAGAGCTGGTACCCAAAAGGCAATATGCCATATTGCATTGGTAATGACATACAGCAGTTCAGAGAGCGTGGTATGCTAGAAAATAGATACAAAACAAGTAAGCAAATTAAACCATAATAACAGAACACAGTTTGGTCCACAGGAGTGTCTGGCACACAGAACCAAGCTAACAAAAAGCATAAGACTGAAAACTGCTTCATTAAAATTGCTGGCAGATAACATCATATTGTGCCTTGTGGGCTTCTGTCTGTGGTAAGCCCTTGGGCCTATGCCAAGGTTTGCCCACTACCCCCCAATCTGCATGATGCATGCTTTGACATGCCTGATTGATGGCCACCAACTCAGCTGCCAAGACAAATAGAGAAATAAAAATGAAAAGATACAAATAAAGAGATGGCTCTATAAGAATGGCAAGGTGAACCTCTTCTCCACAAAACACACTGCATAGTTATACTAAACATTTATTTCCCTCTTGAACAGGAAATGTTAAGTTAATATGTTTGGTTTATTGTGGTACATTTTCCAGTCTGATTAATTGTAATATTGTGGAGTTTATATGTGGCCTCTGACAAGATTTACCAACGTGTTGGGACATACAGTACATTGTTGAGCAGGAAAATCAATATTACATGAGGTAAGAGCCAACATTCCATCCTCTTGGTGAAACCTGCAACTGTGGGACCAATGACACAGCCCAAACTCGTTTGGGATTTGGGCGATAGTCATCACTTAGAAAGAGCCTCTTTGCTGACGGAGCCACTCGAAACCCACATCTCCTCAGTCTGAACTCCTTTCACTCTTTCACTTGACAGATTCTGTGTTGCTAAGAATTATTCATAAAGTTTTAAAACTCATGCTGAGATTAAAAGCAAACGAAGCACTGCACTCATTCACAGTTTGTCTTTCCGATTATTATAGAAGTCTGTAGGTGTTTTCAGTCCCACACATTTATATGAGGGGAAAAAAGAGAGCAGGAGAGGGACTGACTATGGCAAAAAAGATAAAAATATGAGCCAGAAGGATTGTAAAATAATCCAGACCGAGAAGCATATATAAAACAGTACACATGCCACACTGTGCGTCCACATTAGAGTAAACCTAAGAAGAAATCAGGAATGAAGAACTGTGACAGGGTCACAGTTACAATCAAACAGACCATGGTGGTACTCACACGAACCAACAACACTTTAAAGTAAACCAACACTGAGCGAGTGTGACTATGCCACTTTGAACCAATGCTAGCCCACTGCAGCTCTCCGACCTCTTTTAATATATTGGTGCTAATGGTGAATGAAGCCAGTGAGAATCCCAATGCCGGTCCTTACAGTGTGACCATTTCTGTTCTGCCAGCACCAAGCTCTTGCTGTACAGTAGCAGGACTGGTAGTGACAGAAAAAACAGTCTGTCACTGCAAGACTTGCTACTGTACAGCAGGAGAACAGTGGTGGCAGACCAGAGTTGGTCATCAAATGAGAAGAGGATTCTGTTGTGGGTGCAGAATTTTATTGGGTTAGGACTACTCTATAAACCTGTTATACTGCTCGAGGCTAGATCCAGTTTCTACTGCAGGGGCTTTCTGGATGGGTGTGTAAATTGCTTTAGAAATGCATCACGAGGAATACATTTTTCACTGTAACCGGTTTAGTCTTAGCCGCCCAAGAAGTGTTCTCCATCACTCAGCCTGACAGACCTCAGAGACAAACAGATTAAAGGACTCTTCCCCCCCGAGTCCTACATCTGTTCTCACTGCAGCTCTATCGCTCACCAAGGGTACTAACTGGCACTGGTAGGTGAAGCATTGGAGAACTGTGCCAATTACCAGTTAGCTGAAAATGGCTTTTGGTAGGAGTATTATATAAAACTAGAGAGAAAGATGGATGGAGAGAGAGAGAGAGAGAGAGAGTCCTACAGAGAATATGACCCTTCAGCTCTTTCCCCTTTTTTTACTTTTCTTTTGGATCTCCTTTATTGCTCAGAACAAGAAAAAATAAAAAAATAAGAAAATTAGACCTATGTGCTCACCACAGCATCAGAAATGCCCACACACACACCCACATGCACACAGACAAAATATATACTGTGTATATATATATATATATACATTGTGAAAAACTCCAACTCAGTAAGAAGTAAGCAATCGCTTGTGAATTAGTCCCCTTAAAACATACAATGTACAATGACCTCGTGCCACCTATTCTGCTCTGCCGAGTCAACCACGTGGATGTCTTTGCCGTTCCCAACAAGAAATTCAGCTGCACCACTTCTTTCTTTTTGGAGACCCTGCACTTTTAAATAAATAGTGCAGGACAGTACCCATCCCAACACCATACACCACTCCCACAGTAAACGCAAGACTCAACACTCCCTAACTAAATCCGACACACAAAAATGAAGCAGTTTCTGACACCCGACAAAAATAGCACTCCTCGCCCACTTCTGAATCCAGGGGCATCTTGTGTCAGTTCGTGGCACAGCATGTACAATTCTCCACCGCAGACAACCTGATCTTTTGTTAATGGGGACCTTGTACACGACCAGTCAGCTACCTTTCTGGAAAAAGTCTGGCCCTAAAACATCTGTGTACTTGGATTCCTTAAGGCCCTGCATAGCATAAAGGTTCAGCACCTTCACACAGATATTGTAAAGGGCCTTGTTTTCCAGTGACCCTGAACTTTCCCAGCTCCAATGTGCTGAAGAGAATCAACCCCTCCCCCTCATACCACTCACAGACTTCAGCTTCTACTACCACTTCAGAAAGAATGATCCCCTTCCCTGCTCCAGACTTAGTAGACTCATACTGGTCCAGATAGGCACCAGCATTGTAGCCAGGTCATCCAGCAGCCGCTGGCGAACGCGCACCGAATGGTATACGGTCGCTGCTGCAACCTGCTACGCTGTCAGCCAACTTCCAACAGCTCTGAGATGACAGACCCTGGTGGTCCCAGCTCTCAGCAGGCCCACTCGTACAGTGGCGGACTGCAAAATCTCTATGGGCGGGAAAGGGTTAGAGACCAGCAGCTCATTCATAATCCATAGACCCACCTCTGCAGCCTCTCGGCATTTAAGGGTAAACACCTTCCAGATCGGTATCAGTGAAAGGAAAGGAGGGTAAGACCCCCCCCCACAGTCCAAGTACCTCAATTTAATTAAGAACAGGTGTCTGTCCAGACCCAACCCTCCTGCCTTCCTCAAAAGGGAACTGGCGAAGTCCATCCATTTTTGACGAGGCCCATAAAGCAGCCCCTGCACCATTAACAAGCAGAAAGCAGCCACTCTGCACTGGACATCAATGAGTCCTTGGCCCCCTTCCTGCACTGGCAACGCAAGAACCGGTGCCCTCAGCCAGTGAAAGCCGGGCCAGAAAAGAAAGGTCAAGATCTTCTGGATCTTCTCCACCCAGCCACTTGGAGGATCCAATATTGTGAACTTATCCCACAGTGCCTAAGTAGTCAAAATGTTTAGAACCAAAACTCATCCCCTATAGGATAGCTGAGGTAGCAACCATTTCATTTCCAACCAGGAAACCTGGCACACATCTTCTCCACCAACCCCTCCAAGTTTTAACCTACAAATTCAGCTGTGCCTTAAAACACTCCTAAACAATTAATCCCCCCCCCCATCTACCCCACTGTAGATAACTTGGGAGTACTGGAAACCTGGAAAGATCCCCTCCACACCCGTGCACCACCATAACGCCTCACATTTCCCCCAATTCACCCATTCTGAAGAAGCCCTCTCATAAACAGAGACCACTGTAAGCTTCCTCTTTAATACACATAACGACGGTTTGTTAGCCAGCGCATACAGGTGCCCTGATAATGGGCACCTCTACCCAATCCCCCTCTGGACCTGGGAAGTGCATTTGCTTTAAAACTGTCCTGCAGAACATTGAATAAATCCCAAATATACTCCCAAAAATGCTTATAAAAATCACCAGGAATTACATCAATCCCAGGCGCACGGCACAATGCTTCAAAGCGATGTGCATTTGTTTATCAAATCTTTTGTGCAATTAAAACTTTTTCAGAACTGTTTCTGTTTTGAGAGAACATCAAACCCCCACTCTTCTTTACACCCACAGAGCTGATGCCACAAATTTGTCCAGGTCAGGAAAAAAAATCTGCTGTCTCAGTTCGTAAAAAAGTATTTAACTGTTCTAAAGAGCACAGATTCCCTTCAGTGCCTTGACTAAAAGACACATCAGAGACATCCGACATCCTATCATCCTCCATTGCGGTCTCACCTACTCAGCCCACTGAGAAACCTTACACCCCCTCCCCTTCTGATTCCACCACAGCCACAGTCTCTGCGGCAGCGGTGACGACCCCCACGCCGTCATTCCCCACCCCATCTCGCTGCCCGCTGCTAAGTTGCACCTGGTTCGCCTTGCGCGGTTCCCCACCGGGAACAATATTACCTGCCTCTGATGAAAAACTTCCTTCCCTTGCTGAATGAAAAACATTGGACTCACTCACCTCTGACTCCACCTGAACCCCCCTCTCCCGGATTGCCTGCCTCCGATTCTCTCTCAGCCTGCGCGGATTTAAATACCAGCGCCTGAGGCCCATCTGCGGCTCCCTCTACATCCCCGGGAACAGCTTCATCTTGCGCGCACCCACCAGCTGGAGCATCAGGTGATGGTGCACCCCACCTCACCTTATCCTCCGCTCCCTTCTTTTGAGAGCGAGCAAACCTCTTGTGACCAATATCGCCACACTCACAACATTTAAAACTCTTTGTGCTCGCAACTATAAACAGGTTTTTTCCCCATTAAACACTGAGGAAAGAGTTCATTCATAGTTTTATCTGGTGTATTCAAAAACATGAAACCATGCCGACAGAAAGACAGGTTGCAATTTCTCTGACAACCTAGTGAGCAAAAAATTCCCAATAGAGCTCTTCCAGCATTCTATTTTTATAAAGACCACAACTGCTTTGTTAAACCTGGATGCAGAATCGTACGTTCTCCCCACCATCTTGTTCACCATGGCAAGGAGAACATCCTCAATAGTTACGTTAGCATCGGGGACACATTGTACGCTGTTTCCAAGGGAGAGAGGTGTAGGCCAAAACCCACCAACATCTAATTTAGCAACAACAAAAACCTAACCCAGTGCACCAAGAACAGAGCAGGAAAAAAACTAAGCCAAAAGCCAAAAACAAAAAAACAAGGGTAGTGGAAAGAACAAGCCCACACACAGCTTTCAGTACCAACACGGTCTCTCACACCCAACTCCCAGCATGCACAGGGAGTGAGAAAGAAAGACGGAGAGGGGGAGGGAGAGAGAGAGAGAGAGAGATGCTGAAGGTAGTGTAAGTAAGTGTGGGGAACCAGCACTTGACACAGAATTATCCCCCCAGGCAAATGAGAAAGATCTATGTCTTAGTTGTCTTTCATTAGTTGCATGGTGCACAATGCCCATGTGCACACACCTGTACATCTGCCAGTCAATGTCATCCTATTGCGCATCATTATGAGCTCAATTGTGATATAGCCCCAATCATTAAAGAAATGATAATGAACAGACATTCATTGCAACAATAAATCTTTCCCTCCAGCTATGTCCAATGTTTAACTTCTGGATTCTGGACAGGCATTATGCCCTTTATGCCCTTATGCAGTGACATGCAAATCACACTCTGTGCATATCACACATTAAATTTTAAATAAAAAACTTGTTTGTAGACTTATGGGGTTTCAGTTAAAGATATCAAGCAGAAATAACTGCAGCTTTACTGCGAATTAAGACCAGGTGAGGGTATTATGAGGCTCGTTGACTTTTTATTTTCGCAGCGCAACGACAGCGCCTCAAATGACAGCCAAACGGCAGTCAAATGACGACGGAGAAAATGAAATGGGTAAATTGACTGAAAGTCAGTCGGCTGTATCCATGCCTCAGCTTTGTATCAAAAACACGTCTTAAATACATAATACGACACAGTTTCCCGCATAAATAATGGATAAGAAATGAAAAGAGTCCCCCGCCCGGAGGCTGCCTGCCGGTGCTTTAAATGTCACACGTGTCCCATTTAACCATCGCTTTGAGGACCGAGGGGGTCTCAGGAGTCCTCCTTTTGTTGAGAATAAATAAAGTGATCAATATGCAGGTGGGTCACCATCGGCTGTAATCAAACACTTCCTCAGCCTTTCGGAACAGTTATGGAATGAATTAGCA
This sequence comes from Anguilla rostrata, assembly GCF_018555375.3. Lineage (NCBI taxonomy): Eukaryota > Metazoa > Chordata > Actinopteri > Anguilliformes > Anguillidae > Anguilla > Anguilla rostrata. Next base: position 12,688,461 of record NC_057944.1, read on the forward strand.
GGGAAGCGCAAATATTATTATTCCCCCCCACCCCCCCACACCCCCCACCCCCCTAATGGATGAAAGTGAATGTTATCAAAACGATCAGTTTGGTTGCCGGTACAAGATCGCAGATAATGTCAGGGCTGCTGTGTTTCTAATAAGCAGATGTCATCCTTTTATTTGAGGAAGAATAATTATGAGAGCTTGCAACGAGCAGATGTCACCCCTGTCTGCCTATTCTTTTCTCCGCTTTTTTTATTTATTTATTTATTTATTTTATCATTATGTTTTTTTTCTCGCGAGCCGGAGCGGAGAAGATCCCGGCGTGGGCGCGCCCTGCTAGCGGCTCGGCGCTCAGGTGGAGGTGTCGGGAAACACGGCGCGGGATTAAGCGCGGCCGGCCGAGGCCTGGCGCCTCGTCTCCGCATTAGCAAGTCTAATGTTCGACACGCGGCGCCCGCGAAAGGGCAGGAGATATTTTAGGAGCGGACATTAAGGACATCAAAGTCCTGACAGTCCCTGACTACATTATTACATTGCATTACAGGCGACTACATCGCATTACATTACGGAGTGACGTACACAACTTTTTTTTAACATTTTTTTACAGAGTTTACGTTGCATTTATTTATACAGCTGGGTCTGTACTGAAGCAATGCAGGTTAAGTATCATGCTCAAGGGTATAACGGCAGTGTCCTACCCAGAAATCGAACCCGTGCCCTTTTACGTTACAAGACCAGTTCCTTACCGTATTATATTGAGATCTGCAATAACAGAGGAGAACTAGGAATAGCTTTGTATGTAGACCATCGTTCAGTATAAACACGTGGGCTGGCTTTCTGTCTCTGATGTCCCCCTTTGAGCTCACGTGGATGAAAGCGGGCAAATTGCCACATCCCAGGGGTGATGGTAACCCGCTGCTTTCTTTCAACCCTTAGGGCTGCTTTCAAGAAATGACCCAAACACCCCAAATCACCGAGACCAAATCCCATGTCTTATAATGACTAGTGAAGAGGCCAGAGAAGTGTTGTTATGTTATGTAATAGCATATAAAATCATGTGGAATCATTATGAATTGCTCACTTATGATGTCTCTTAAATGTATTAATTTGTTCTATTCTTACTGTCACTGCTTATTTGCACCTTTAATTGCAGTGCTGTACTTCTAATGTGGTATTTTCAGTTTCACTTTCTCAAGATTTTTCAACTATTTTGAGCCACACAGAGCTACTAAGTATTTTTCTCTTTTATGGATGCCTCCTCCACAGGACGTTTGAAACAGTACACAATTTAAAAACAAATTTAAGAAGAAAAGACACCAGAGAGGGGGCAGTCAGATTTGATCATGATGTCTCATTACAGGGGTAATGTAATATGGACCGACCGTCATCTATACAGCATACACAATGAAAGTAATGTTTCTCAAATGGGTAAAGCAGTGAGCTGCAACAGAATGCCTGATATGATCCCGATACGTACCGTGTACATAGAGGATGTAGTCGTCGTAGGACTCGCCCACCGAGTTAGACGCCACGCAGCGATACGTTCCGTTGTAGGACTTGTTGAGGTTTTCGATTAGCAGATCGGCGCCGGTTATGACCGCATGGGAGGGGACGTCATCATCCACCTTAAACCAGTTGATTTGCTGAGGCCTGAAAAACAGGCACCGTGTCATTAGAGTCTGACGAGAGGATGCCCCACGGGGGGTAAAAACCAGTTCAAATGCACAGGAGTCATTTCCATTCCAGCTCCAGTGCCATGCCATGACCAGAGTCAGATTAGAGTCCTGTTTGGAAGGTGTCAACAGGTTAGTTCCACGCCTGTGCGTTTGCATACTTCTTGCAAAAACCTGGACTGGCACAAAGTGCTGTGCATTAGGAATGCCACTTACATCCCTGAAGCACCTTCAGAGTGGTGAGTTGGCTTGGATGCTCTTTAACCACTTGTTCAGTTGGGTGGTGAAACAGTTCTTAACAGGCCTTGCTCAAGAACAGAATGGCTTTGTCCATTCAAGTGTCCTACTGAATGAAAGCTTCCTTTCCTGGGTTATACTGTGGGCACAGGACTGTTGGATACGGCTGGCACAGGTCCACATTTAACCAAGGCCATTGGACATACAAAGGAACCACACAGGAATGCACTACTCCAGTGTCTCAATCTTCCTTTACCAGGAATACCCTCTCAGACCTGTACAGGGTTACAGCCTATTTTATTTTAGCCTTGTGAGTACCGAGTACTATTTCTTAGAGGCACTAAACACTTGTGCATCTTGGTAAGAGGTGGCACCAGTAGAACAGCAGTGGCTATGGACTGTGTGAAAAGGCAAAATGGCTTTCTTTAACTTGACAGAGCTAAGTATGTAGGGCATAGTTTACCTTACTGCTGACGTAACAGCCTGAGTAAATATTCTCTGAGGTGACAAGATGCCTAACTGTATATATTGTCCTCATAGTCTTGGTGGAACCGAGCTTAAGTCTGACTAGTGACTAATGGCCTGTGGTCTACAATAAGTAGGACACATCCGAATCTATCTTCTTTCCAAATATCTAAAAGAAAATTCCTTGTTACCACAGGGACCAAAACTTAAGAAGTACACAGTAAAAGAGAAAAATAACTCCAAAGAAAAGGATGGCAGGGACGGTAAACGTTTTGATGTCTTTAAACACTTAAGAAAAGATACTGCCTTGGGCCCTGGAGCTGGGAACTGAGTTGGTTCTAAACCCGTTTCATTTCGATTGAACTTTTTTTGCAAATGTTTTTTTTTCCCTTTATCCACAGATTGGTTCAGCTGCACACTGTTTCTCCTCCTTTGGTGAGAAAACACCAGGGAAGACTTCCATGTAAGGTCTACGAAAGAAGAGGAAAAGCACACACACGCACACACACACACACACACACACACACACACACACACACACACGCACGCACACACACACACACACACACATACACACGCACACACACACGCACACACAAACAGGCATATACAAAAATGACATGCAAACAAAGACACGCACACACAAACACAAAGGCATTCATATGTGCATGCATACATACACACACAAAATTGATCAAGCACCAAAATATCAAGGACAGACATATATAAGAGTGAGAAAATGAGCCACACACAGCATTTGCAAAGGCCAAAAGAGGGCCCCCATAGCAAGAGGGGCAGAGAAATATCTGAATACGAGTCAAGTCCAAGACTGCTCCCCGCTCCTCCCCTATATTGATTGGACTTTCAATCTCCAGCAATTCATTTGGACAACCTGAGGACGCTAAGCGTGGGAGGCAGCCCTACCCCGAGTCCCTTCGTATCAACCTCCTTTCAAATCTCGGTGGCAATTTCTTGAAAGGTGATGATTACCTTCCGGGCAGAAAGGCGCCGTGTCACCTGACTCGTGTCGCGACCCCCGAAGGCAAAGCGGAGAGGGGGACGCCTTCCCTCCCTCCCTCCCTCCCTCCCTCCCTTGCTCCGCCGCGAGGGGGAAAACGGCCCGGCGACGAGGGAGACGCACAAAATCCTGATTTCCTCGGAGGCCTCCTCAGCGAGACGCGCCCCTGCGCCCCGGATCCTCGATTCCGACGGGCACATTACTACATCGCATCAGCGGCGTCCCGTGCCCGGCGACGGGAATGATGACACCGGCCTCCGATGCGGGCGTCGTCGCGGAAACGCATCTTCCTCATATTCCGCTCGTATACCACCCGTCGTTTGTATTCATGAGTCGGCGACAGCTCTCGTGTATTAACCGCGACGTGAGAGGGCGCTTTTCTCTCCTCTTTTTCCTTTTTTTTTTTTCCCGTGGAGCCGCACCGATGTTCGGCGGTTGCATTTGCTGCTTTTTTTGCCGATCCCGCTCGACAATCAAGCGATCCGTTTTTGTTTAGCGCGGCGCGATTTACATTCCGATCATCGCGGTGTGCCTCACAGTTTCCAGGGGAACGAGGAAACTGTAAAGGATGAGGGGGAAAAAGATCCAACGCATTGGGGGAAAAAATGCGAAAAATTATTCCTTGACTGCTTCTTAGGTGACTGAGTTGAAGCTCTAGGAAAATGAGTTTTGGAACCAGAGACGTCAAACATCAAATCATTCAGATACAAAAAAACTAACATAAAAACAATAGTTACAAATAATTTAAAGTGAAAGAAAGAAAGAGAGAGAGAAAGGAAGAGAAAGAATACAGAGGTTTTTTTAGCAGAATGTGGTCAGGCATGTTCAAAATGGAGGTCTGGTTGTGCGGCCGAAAGACTGGACTCACTCTGGCTTCCCCGTGGCTTTGCACGTGAGCTCCAGGTTCTCTCCTTCCCTCGTCAGTCCCACGGGAAAACCCACGGTGATCTTCACCTCAGGTTTGTCTGGAACGAGGCAGGGAGGAGGAAGGAAGGGAAGGGAAGAAGCACTTCATTAAGACACGCCACTGAACTGTGGCCGGCGCCCCGTTACAGAGACAAGCATCTGAATATTAATTAATTAAACCTTCATTTAACCAGGAAGGTCAACTGTGAACTTAATTCACTTTTTTGTGGTCGTGACCTGGGGAATCACGTTTGGCAGGAAATGTAAGATACTGCTAAAGCCAATCAAATGCTACACCTGAAGCGGCATACCCACTTCTCGGAATGTTCTAAGCCATTTATTTGAGCCGGAAAGAGGGAAACAAGGTCAATTATGCAACTTTTTCTGCGCTCGTTAGCATGCAAACAGCGTCCATTGAGGTTGTGTTCCAGCTTCACTCGCAATCACCCTGATTGGAGAGTGCACTAGGAGGCATAAAGTCACCCTGTCCAACATGGAGGGGGAATACACGGCGTGAGCGTTTTCTTCACCTTTATGCACACACATTTCATCCCAATCCATACATACATACATACATCTTGCCTTTGCAAACGCAGTACATTTTAACAGTGACTACATTCACTGAAATGTGAAGGCATAGTAGCAAGGAAGCAACTGAAATATAAATGTTTTTTTTTTTCGATGGCAAGTTGGGAGGCAATAGAGGGTGGGAAATTGGAATTGCTGGTTTGGGAATTTGGCCAGGACAGGAGGGTTAACACCCTTACTCTTTTGACAAGCACCACAGGGTCTTTAATGACTGCACTGGGTATAACATTCCCTGCCACAAATAAAACCAACAGTATAAAGAAATGTGTCTACTCCACAGTGGGGGGGGGGGGGGGGGACAAAAACCAAAAAAACACAATTATATTGGAATAAAACAAAAATAACAAAACAACAACAATATAAAAAGAATCAAACAAACAAACAAAAAAAGAAATACTAAGAGCATTCCTGCCCTAGATTTTGCATTTGAGGAGCTATTAAAACCAGACTATTAAATCTACATTTGTGCCTGCAGAAGTCTGTGATCCATTACAGCACATTGAGTAAAAAGAGTGGCCTGGCTGAGTTTATCAGAACGTTACACAGGGCAGTCATTGTCCTGTAGTTACCAGACCAAGCTCTTCACATAAAACAGCGGGGTGATATATACGGCTCTGTCAGCTTTTGTCTCCAAAATCGGTCCGTCAAGAAGCCGGCACGCGCTTCACACCAGAGTCTGACCTTTATGGGCCAACGATAACAACCTTTAGCCCGTCCATTTAAATTACTGCCAACCGCAGGCTGTCCTTTCCCCCTGGTAACAGGCTTTAGGGGGCGGGGCTTGCGCGATGACTCACCTTTTCGATATGCCACCCCGTGAAGGACACCCCCCCAAATCCCCCCCCCCACACACACACACAATTCCATCCCTCAAAACGTTTCCTCTTCAATTAGGGACCGGCGATGAGCGAGGCACAGCGACCAGGGGAGCGCGTCTGTCACACCGACAGGTGACAAGTTGTGGATGCCCCAGGTGAAGGTCTGTCGCCATCACGCCCCGGAGAAAAGCACTTAACCGCAAATTGCTACGGCAAAACACCCGGCCAAATGAATGGAAAATAAGGCGAGAAAAAAATGTCAGCTGTACCTGCTTCCCTCTACGAAAACTGTCTTCTAAGCAAGTAAATGATAAATGCCACCGCGAATGCCTGACATCTGACAAAGGAGTGTTTACACGATGTACTCATTAACATCAATTGAACAGATGAACTACCTTTTGCCCGAGCCTTTTCAGTAAGTATAATTACCATGTCATTATAGTACTGCGAGGTACGTAACAGGCTATATATATCCAAAATGTAATGGCATTTGTAAGCGTATGTCCGTACGGACGGGGGAAAGCGATGCATCTTACATCATTATTCCAAGTGTAGCAATATAAAAGAAAGGCGGGGGCATGGTCCTTTGAATTCTGTTTTTTGGTATATAATGAGTTCTTATGGCGGGGGCGTGTGGAGGTGGATAAAATGAGGGGGGCGGGGGGGGGGGGGGGTAAGGTTGTTTGATGCTCTGCCTTACGTTTTAATCTTCCCTTAATAACCCAAGTATTTGAAGATGGATTTCGCACATATTTTTGTCTAAACAAGAGAACAGACACAAAACATGAATTAATAAATTAAAAATTCATTCTGCAGCCTTGTTAAAATATGTATTGTAATAATAACACTCTACTGAAAGATTTTATTTAAAATGTGTCAGTTTGTTTTTTGAGTGTTTTTTGAATTTGTTAAATAATTTAAAAAAATAAATGACATAAAGACATTTTTGGCTCTGAATAAATCCGCCCTCTTGGAAACTACATTTACAGGACACGGTGGCAGAAACACAAGTACAGCACAGGTACACACATTCTGTCAACCAGGGACCTGTTGTGTGTGCTCTGTGAACTGCTGTTAGTATATCTGTTATGCTAGTATACCAGTCATAGCTTCTCAATAATGCAGAAACATCCCGCAGCAAACCAGTGGGGGACGTATGGTGTGCGCAGTGGCTCTGAGGCTTCTCTGCGTACCTTTCACATGCAAGCAGACACACAACCACACGGACAAGGGCAGGCACATGGATAAATACGTGACAAGGTCTGATCACAGAATAATGTGTCTGATATTAGCTACAGAGACTACTGTGCATACCTTTCACATGCAAGAAGACACACAACCACACAGACAAGGGCAGGCACATGGATAAATACGTGATCACAGAAAAATGTGTCTGATATTAGCTACAGATATTAGCTACAGCGACTACTGTGCATACCTTTCACATGTAAGAAGACACACAACCACACAGACAAGGGCAGGCACATGGATGAATACGAGACAGGGTCTGATCACAGAATAATGTGTTTGATATTAGCTGCAGATATTAGCTACAGAGACTACTGTGCATACCTTTCACATGTAAGAAGACACACAACAACACAGACAAGGGCAGGCACATGGATGAATACGTGACAAGGTCTGATCACAGAATAATGTGTTTGATATTAGCTGCAGATATTAGCTACAGCGACTACTGTGCATACCTTTCACATGCAAGCAGACACACAACCACATGGACAAGGGCAGGCACATGGATGAATACGTGACAAGGTCTGATCACAGAATAATGTATTTTAAATAAGCTAGAGTGAGCTCAGTAGTATTCATCAGTTGGACACACGCAGGCTGGCCGGGTAATTCCTCTGCATTTTTATATGATACTTAATATTAGATTCAAACACGCACATCTATGCTGTGGACGCGCTGGCCATTTCTACCTGACAATTTGCTTTCTTTCATCAATGACTAAAATGGTTACTGTATGTATGGACAACTTGCTATAAACTATGATTTTCATCATTTCGTGTAATGATATTTCTGTTTTTGTATGGCAAGATTGAACATCTCTACTCTACAAAACAATACACTGTAATTGTATCTGTGACATGCATTTTTACATGAAAAAAGTGTATTCATAAACTTTTTGTGCTTTCTTGTTCATGCAATCGAATCACAACACCTACTCTACTAACATGATAAAGGAGAGTACAACCTTTCCTATTATATTCTTACTTTTAAAAAAGCAACTTCTTACATGATAAACTGTGACTTAGCAGAGATAGCAGTATTTCTGAAAGTTAATTCTTGTACAGAAATCGCCTGGCAAGAGGTGCGAAAACATGACGAGCTGCTATGGCTAGCATTTAATTCAATTTTTGCGGTTCTGTCTGCGTGAAAAATATCTTCTCCGTGATAACTTGGTGGGGAGCTGCAGGGAGGCTGTGCTGTGGAAAGATTGAGGAATAAAAAGCCCACAGACCACAGAGCAGCTGCACGCGGGCAGCACCTCGGCCCTGGGTCCCAGGTGGAGCCTGTACCACATACAGCATTAATGAGCGCGGCACAGCGAGAATGCAAGGGCTACAGTGGCAATCGCTTTAAATTAAAACTTCTTGCTGTTAACATTCCCCACAGTTTTTGGTAGACGTAGTGAATTCATAGCCAGGTACAATTTCCTATACTTTTTTAAATGATTATTTTCATACATGACACTGTAAATGAAATTTGCTGACGGTAAATAACATTGTTTCTGAATGTAAATGACAAGGATTCTGACTGTAAATGACAATGATTCTGACTGTAAATTACATTGTTCCTGACTGTAAATGACTTTGATTCTGACTAGAGATCACATGGTTTTTGCCAGTAAGTAACATATTACCCAACTATAAATGATGTGTCAACCTGTCCATACTCTACAGCTTCATCAGTTGAGCAGATGAAAAAACGTCACTTGAACACATTTAATCTGGATAACTTTAAGGTAGCCAACCTGTTGACAGGCGAGCCTGCAGTACACTAAAAACAAATTCAAAATTCTGCCAACTACACTTAAGAAAGAGGGAAAGACCAGATAAAGCCTGCTTAGGGATGGCTGGCAGGCTGGCTTCAAACACTGCATTGGCTGTTTGCTTACCAAGACACCTTTAAGTTGACTCGATTAGCCTTAAATTTAATACCGCACATATAGTGAGTTTTCATTTGATTAAGGTAGACAAACTGCCTTGGATCAGGGGTACAACAGCCGTGCTCCAGGGGACTGAACCGTCGACTCAGCACATTCTCCCATCCTGAGCGCACACACAACACACTACTTCTTTCCATCCCAGGGTCGTACCGCTTCTTTTATTTCTCCTTTATGAGGGGAATCTCCGAAAGGAAATTCCGTTTCTCCAAAAAGGAATTAGCCGAGCACTATTTATTAACCGGCTATGGTTTTAAATTAGAACCGAGAACAATAAAATCAGTAAATTGGGAAACGCGATAAGAATGTAATTGCTTTAGCCCTTGCCAAACTGCACTACGTTCGGCCAGGCTTATTAACATCTCGTCATTTCAGTACTGATGTACCCATCTCTATATGTCAGCATCTAACCGTGTTTACAAGCTGCACCCTTTCATGTAGAATAGAATGCAGTGCAGTTACGCACACTTCATAGATTATTAATAACCATTTTACATATACACATTATTACACGTCTAAAGCTTAACAAGGCAGCTGGGATAACTGATTTTTTAAATCTCTGTTTAATTACCAATGTAATTTAGTTCTGGAGTTCAGCACATACATTTTATTTATAAACTAAGCATTAAGAACTTAGCTTGTATTGGCTAATATATTATTGCTGGGCTACAATCAACACATTAACAAGTGCTGTTATTACATAATAGATTATTGCTTAATAAATAATTTATATCAACTCTATTATCTAGAGTGTTGACCCCGTATGACTTCTCCTGTCCGAATATTGCCTCTCCATCGACCTATTTTATTTTCTTTTCCCTGGCGGACAGTGTACACCATGGGTTGCCTAGAAAAATCAGAAAGATTTGCTTCAAAAGGAAGATCTGAAGTGGCTCTTCGCATACCCAATCTCAACTTCCAGCCATTCCATCATGTCACAGAAGTACGCCAGGAGCTAAATAAACGCTAAACATATTTTACATAGCAAACTGCATTCTCAAAGAACTCATGTTTTATTTATGTGGTTAAAAGGTAATGCATTTATTTAGCTTGTTTATAGTCACACTCAGAGAAAGCCAAAAGAAAAAAAAGCAGCATTATCACCTGAAAGTAATTACCATTCTGTTTAGCTGCCTCATTAGGACCCAAACACTGAGCGTTCACTAAAATGGCCGCACGACCGACCCGACCGCGAATGCAATTCCACAAAGCGACTGGTTCGGCCGCCCATGCCCATCGATATTTCCAGCGTTGTTGCATATCCACACTTTCTCACTACTTTTTCTTCTGAGGATTATAAACTCCATTAAACCACAGAGGTTTGGCTTTTTTTTTTTTTTTTTTTTAAAAGCAAACTACTTGGTATGGCAGCATAGGCTTTGCATCAGTCAGGAGGCAGCCACCATAAATCTGCTTCTGAAGCTGAAGCATGGCTGCCATGAATCCAGCCCAGTAATTTAACAGTACAGTAAATGTTTTCTCTTGATTTTTTTTATCCGCTTTAATCCAAGATTGCCAAAATGTCAAGTCTCTGCAGTTCAGCTGATCCTTCCTGTCTTTTATGGAGAAAGGTCAGAGATACCGCATACTTCTTTCAGAATAAATGAATATGCTGCAAAGCTTGCAAAAGGGTAGGTTAACCTTTCCCTGACTTCTAATGATACGTGCATCGGTTATTTAACTTTTTTTTGTTGCACGGATCGATACATTTATATAAGAGATAACATTTTGCATTGAGCAATATACACCTCAGTCCTTCTGTCTTAGCCCCTTGAAGAGGATTAAGAAACATCTTAAACTACAGAACAAGAGTCTGGTTACTTGTTTCAATTAAAGTCACCCTGGTAAACAGATTAACCTTTCGCTTGGTTGGCATTTTATCAGCACAGCTGTTTCACACAGTCGTCTGAGGTTCAGAGATAGCAGTAAAATTGCTGTAAAGGTTAACCTGACCCTTACATAAAACAGCCTGCACCAATGCACCCCCAGGGCTGATTACAGTTACGCGGGCAAGGTCAGACTCACGTTGTATTTCAAAGAGACTGGTTATATTCTTATTGTACTTCCAGGGCACAGGTTGTACTCACATTGCACTTCCAGGTATTTCTGTGCTTGGAAGTCTTTGACTGCTGGATGGTCCACGATGCAGACGACAGGAACTCCATCATCCTCCTTGGAGACGGTGAGCGTCAGCCTGCTCGTGACCGTGAACATCCGGTCATATGTCTCCTCCACGGTCAGCTCACCTGGGAGGGAAAACAAGAACGGGATGTAGACAACAAAAAGTGCTTTGCAACTCACAGCTTGGAAACCACTGTGCTAGAGTTCGTGGGTTAGTTGAGAAAATGCCCAGACCAACCACAGAGGAACCACAGAGTAGAATTTAGTTTAGCTGAGTCTAGAAGTTCCTTCAGGCAGATTATTTTTGCTTGATTGATAGATAATTCAATAGATTGGTAGTTTTAGTGTTTTATTAGTCAGGGGCAGTGCCACCAGTGTCCTAAATGTTGAAAATAGGGACACCTACTCATTAAAACAGCCAGCTACCTGAGAATAACAAAGCCAATGCAGATGGTAATGAGCCAAACCGGCATTCAGTTAAAAACCAGTTTAAAAAAAAACAAAAAAACAAAAAAGAGACCACACAGGTGCTTAAAATGTACGTTTCAAATTGCCCTTGATTGACTGAGAAATTGACTGGAACAAAATCCAGCGCACACAATAGCCCCCCTAGGACTTCATTTAAGCAGCCGTGTTTTTTCCTGTGGGGGGAGGCAGAAATAAAAAAAAAATAAAAAAAAAACAGTTATGCAAAGGGAAGGGATTATATTTCCATTTTCCATCATACTAAGTTGATACATTTTTTTAGGAACATGATCAGCCAGAGTTGCTAGCGTGGCAGTGACATTTTTACAGTTTATTAAAGTACAGCTTAATGAAACATTTCTCGGCAGTTTGTAATGTTTTCGTTTTCTAATGAGCCAAGCTCCCGGCACTAGAACGTACTAATTAATTTTTAATTAAACCCAACATTGTAAATCTTGGCAGCAGAGGTGAAGGAGGAAAAGGATATGTTGACAAGCACAATGTCAACCACTGACATTCAGCATTATCCCCCTTGAACGTACAAATGGCGGATTTCTCCAAAATAACGAGCCTCAAGGTGTTGTCGTTTTTGTTAATGAGTTTCCTCCCAGATGCCTGGAAATGCACCGCTCTCGTAAAGAAAGCAACTGACAGGCGATACCGAGGCTTCTAGAGCACGAGTAGCTTTTAGCTCGCGTTAGCTTTCTTCCCATTCAGCGGAATTACAACACTGATCTGTGGCAATTTATCCAAACATCACATCTCTCTCGTTTAAAAAAAAAAGAAAATATTGCTCGGAAAGAACCTTCCCAGAATGCTTAATGAGCAGTGAGGATACATTCCAAAGCTGGATTCATTCACTGGACACTGAGGCTGTTTTTCAGGCCTACAAACTCCAACTGTGAACTACTGTCCCTTCCCTAAAAAGGTGTCACCTGATTATTGAGTGTTAGCTGTGTTCTGCATCGTCTCATGCGCTGTTGCATTCATTTCGCCTTCCATTAGAAGTGGCTAGTTTGCCCTGCACTCATGAGTACTGAGTCAGGATACGATCAACTCCCTTGAGTATAACATACATGTCTGTTTTATTTATTTCCATAGTTTATTCATTCTTTTGCTTTTCAGTTGAATCTCTTGGTTTATCCCATTCATTGGAACAGTTTATTATTTTGCAAAGTATCATAATTTATCATGTTATGGCAGAATAGACCGATTAGCAATATAGCAAAAAAGAAAGAAAGAGGACATCATTTATTTTTTCTTGGATAGCCCTTGAGTTAAACTGCCCCTTATAATCAGACTGTTACAATTTATGGTCGGAAGCTATCGTGTTGGCTCGGGTTTTATGGGCTTTTTCGAAACTAGAAAAGCGTGAGCGGATCAGCCAGCCGGCCGATCTGTCAAGGCCCTCAGACCGTGACTCAGTCGAGCTCCGGTGACACTGTGCCCTTGGTCGTGGCTGACGACGCAGTCCAAACAATATCTCAGTCGCTAAGTCCGCACCGTGGCAATCTGCTGCATTTGCAGCCGCACCTGTGACTACACAGCCGTACGATGACCCTGAACGAATCCTGTAAGGCGGGCCCAGGGGGGCTGGGTGGCCTGATCTCATAAAACACTTATGGTCTTATTCCCTTCAGCACTGGTCTTTTTTTTTTTCCTCTCCAAATTTTTCGGCCTAAATTATGGGATGGCATAATGACGAAGTGCTGTCAATTTGTGAATTCACCTCGCATCCACCTCTTCCCATGTGCTTCATGCACTGGTCTTTCTGACTCAGCACTGGCCCATTTGCATTTAATCATGTTGATTAACCTCGTGTGACACCGACTGATTCTCCGGGACTGGGAATATCTGCATACATCAGTCATGTCAGTAACGCCATCACCATAGTTCATATTATTAGACAGAAATGTAATGCTGTTGTGCAGCACATGCCTCCTGCTGTTACTTACATAACGCATCAAGTAGTCAGAAAGTGCATGTAAATTGATTCCGCCTTGTCATTTAATATAATGTTGTAAAGTACAGTCACTCTCTATACTTGGCCGCAGTGTAAAGCTTTTATGTAACAGATGACCACAAATAGACAGATTCAATAGACACTGAAATGATGAGGACAGCATTGTTTGAGGGACATATGCAGCAGAGGCTGCTACACAGGTGTGGCTTAAGCAAACACATTCCAGCAGGCATAGTGTGATGGTTGCCTGTAGTTATGGCTAGCTTGGCTGAAGGGGAAAAGAAGAAAATGACCCTTTTATTAAATTTTTTTTTTTAAATCAGTACAATATTCAGTGAAATGTGTACTTATTTATGTAAACTAATGCTATGTTTTGAGGACAGCAAGCACTTTTCATTAACTTCCAGAGTTGCTGATGCTAGCTAGCCAGTTACTATTAACATACGTGACTGAACAAGGTAATAGAGGATCATTGAAATTTTTGACATTCTTTTGATTTTTCATTTGTGAAACTAGAAGATCAGAGCTACAAAATGAGGTATTACTTGTTGGGATTGACTAATACGCTTTGGAGATATGGCTTGTTAAAGTGTGTGTGTATGAGATAAGTGGCTTTGAAAAACCAGCCTTCAAAAGGTTTGGTGAGATATGGTGAGTTTCTCACCTGGAGAACACCTAGGTGTGAAAACTGGCCCATCAGCCACTGGTGCGGAAGGGTCTGAGTGGGGGCAGGACAATGGGGCTGGGGTGTTAACGAGGTGCAAAATGCAGAAGGAAGCTTTAGCTGGGATACATAACGTAGCAAGTCAAAGGGCTGTGACAATAGCATAATCACTCTTCCTACATGAAGTAGCATACAGCATAAATGTAGCAGTTAGTGGTATTAATAGAGCAGTTAGTGCGATACATACAACAATGGCGCAGAGTAAAAAACACTATGGAGCGCAGCAGCGATTTTCTTTCCATGATCTATGTCGTTACAGGCTGATGTAATTTTATTTTATTTTTCAACTTATCTCATTTTTGACCGAAATCACATCTGACAATGTTTTTTAAGCATTCTTTAAAGCTGACAGTTGCGCAATGCCCCGTCCCCTTACCTCATCCAGTCACATATTACTACCCCACTAAATAAAAATGTGTGATAGGATCCAAAACAATTGCCTTAAGCGCAAACACATTCTCATGCATCCTAAGCAATAATCCATTATTGGTTTTGTGGCAACAGTTGCTCATGCATTCACTCATGCACAGATATACATGAGCAACATAAGTATACTGATGTTTAAAGCGTTGGTCTTGTACCCCCGGGGAGGTGATGAGGCTCTGCCGTCTGAACGGTTGACCGCGGGCGTGAAGTTATTTTCCACATGGCGCGAGACGTCTGCTGAGTCGCGTTCGTTACCCGAGGTCTCTGGCAGAACGCCGCCTCCAAGTTCATCCAAGGGCGTGACACGCTGTCACGGGGGGGGCGCGACCCTCCGCCGTCGGGGCTTAACCAAACGGGGGCACCTCCCTGTTTCACATCTTGGACGCCGACCCTGTCCTAATTTATCGTGCGGGGAAGAGATTAATACCTGCGTTCTCTCGGACTTTTCTTTTACTTGACTTTCATTTGACTTGCGGCACTTACGGCAGTACGTGTAGAGACTTCAGACAAATGTGGAGGGAGAAACACTGATAGGGAATACAAAAAAATAAAAAAATAAAATAAAATAAATAAATAAAATAAAATAAAAAATAAGGCTGGATAAAAGTGAATAAACAATGTCTGACTAAATGGCTTTGCATAGTAGGCTGGTTTGTTTACCCTTGCAAACCTAGGTTGCTATAACCTTTAAATGATATTTAAAAAAGCTTAAATATCCTAAAAGTAATTAGGCTGAATGATGAAATTGTTTAATTAAAAGCAAATCCACCCAGCCGGCAGGGTGAGAGGAATTTGTCAGTGTGTAGTGGTGCACTGTGAAGCTTTTCCCCTCCGTATACAGCCATCCCCGTTCCCACCACAACCCCATCAACCCTGCTAGGCTTTAGTACCCTACCCTCTCCATTAAACCAAAACAGAAACCCACCACTATATTCCATCTATGCATAACAAAGTGCTTTCAGTCTAAGCTGGTGCTAAATAATTTAAGCCACACATAGAGTCAACCCAGGACAACTAAAGTTCTTGCCCAACAATTTAATCCTTTGATTTTTGATACTGAACTTTGAAGTTAATGACAAGAAAAATATAATAAACATCAGTGCGGCTTAGCGACAAATTGGCAAATTAAAGTATTTTTCCTCTCCCAGGAAATGATTACGCTCATTAGCATATTCTTTGTTGGAAACCGTTCATCTTTCTGAGCGTAACTGGTCTTGCGGCATGTGGAGCCGCTCAGACCTGAGTCACCAGGTAGCCCTGGGGAGAGTCGCTCGACGGGTTTCTCTCGGAAGTCTGAAGGGAAGATGCATTCGTTTGCAGATTAAAGGCACAGGAGACTCATTAAGTCCAGCACCCTGCGTCGCCGGGCGAGGCCAGACCCGGGCCCGTGTTTGTATTGTGGGAGGCGCACAGTAGGACCTCTGTCATTGCCACCTCGTTTGAAAATTTAAAACATTAAAAAAGACTGGATTCCTCCTCTAAGTTAAAAAGTTAAAAGTGTGTTCTTTCTAGCTTGTGGAGTAAAAACAACTCACTCGTGCCCCTTACAGTTTTAAAATAAGCGTATCTCCTCGTAGGTGAACTGCGGACCAAATAATTAGAAAAGACAGCTGCTCGTTAAAAACGTTTCGTTACCTGCTCGCATGGGAACCCACCTTGAAGCTCCTCCTCTCCTTTCATCCACCGGATGCTGCTGGCCGGCTTGCTGCCGGCGGTGGTGCAGGTGATCTCCGTCTCGTTCCCTTCGCTGACCACGTCTTCCCGCGACTCGATGACGGGGTTGCCTGGTGGGACTGACATCACACGACAAACAGGTGACGGGGGGATTGGCAGAACCACCGCAGAACTGCACACGTTTGTGGTAACATAGCCTGTTGTTCAAATTTCAGAGGTCACACGCATTGAACAGTTGTAGTAGCGGGCATCTGAACGACAAGACCAGGCCATGAGATGAAGGCTAAAGCTCTCTCTGGGTGACATCATGGTGGATTACGTGCTGCTTCCCACCAGCGCCAGTATAAGACACAGGATTGGACACCATGGGAAGCATCTACATGCTTTAATCCAATGTTTGAACAGGATAAGCCATCTATCAGCCCTATGTAGAAAAAATATCGGAACGAATACATTGGAAGTAATGACAAATTTTGAGTGTAATTCTGCTTGTGATTATATTATGGGACATCTGTTAATGCTTAAAGGAATGCTCAGAAGAAGAAGAAGACGAAGAAGAAGAAAATGTTTCTACTACTGTTCTGTCATTGCGGGTGGTTCATCGGTTTTGCCTCCACCGCCGTGTGAAATTTTCTCACAGGCAGGGAACCTGTGTCACCTCCCACCTATACATGCTCATGAGTATTTATAGAGAGATTGTCTCCACACCTGAAGCACAGAATCCCCACACAAAAAAAGTATTAATAGATTAGACTTTTTACAGGGCGCTAAAACGTTACCATAACCACGTAGGTAAGTATAGGAAGCTATGCGAATCCACAATGTATTTCTATTGCTCAAAAACACATTTTTGTCCAACTGCCCATTGTGTGCATCAGCACGATATGCCCATAATATCAGAAAAAGCCCATTCAGCACTCGGGATTACAGAGTGACTCAAAATTCTAAAATACTGGGTTGCAATATATGACACGCCCCCCTGTCTGGTTTCAAATCTGGTCGTCCCAGAGCCCAAAGAAGCCAGCAGTCCCACAGGACCATACGCACTTGGCTTGGCTGCAGTGCTGCCTAGGGTGGGGTGCAATGGCTGCATAGCTCAGCCAGTGGACCACAAAGCAAGAAAGAGCAGTACCTGGCAGAATGCACTGCTCTCTCCTTAAGCTGCAGGGGGGTTTCTTGGACCAGACATTGCTATGAACATGACTAGACTATTCAAATTGGGAAAAAAATAAAAACAAAGGGGAAAAAAAGTGAAAAGGCATGTAAAGCTCATACTAGTTTTTAAATGCTGTGTAAATTCAGCTGACAAATACAGAATAGCTATGGTAGTTGAGGCTAGCGCACTCAAACTCCAACAGCCATATTTGTTCTGAAAAATATATGGTTTGTTCAATGTTTCCAGTCACTTGCAGGACTGGTGTGTGTTGTTATTGAGCCTAAGAAGGAAAGTGGCTCAACTCCCAACTGCTGTGTTGGATTGGAGCCATTTTGAGTGGTTAAGTAATGTCAACTTGTTCAATTGAAAAAGGAAAACAAAACTGCACTAGTGACTATAAGCTGAATTAACATAAATTAGTTTCTGTTGTTACTCTAATGGGCTGCATCATAAATTAGAATGTATTTACACTGTTTAATTAGTTCCTAACCACCCAGGTCAACCTCTGGAAAATTTGGAATGGCCACTTGCAGGGCAGCCCGTTTCAACTTTATAACTGGAAAACGGCTGAATCGCTTAGTCAGGGAGTTTTGGGGACAGAGGGATCAACTCCCTCCTGGATTTACTTTGGAAAAACATGACCAACGGCTGACCTTAAGTAGTAATGATTATGGGGTGTTTTTTGGGGGGATTGGAGGTGAAGAGGTGAGAGTGCTGTAGGGGGGTTGAGGTTAGGGGGTGCAAGTGATTTGAGGGGCGGGGGGTTGAAGCTTGGGGAGTTGGAGTATTTTTCGGGGAGAGGGTATGAGGTTTGAGGGAGGGAAAGAGTTTCATACCTAGCACAGTGATGTCGGCGTAGGCTTCTTGTGGGGGGTCGGTGTAAAGCTGGCACACGTATCTCCCCTCGTCGGAGAGCGACACGTTGGACAATGACACCCGAAGCTCATTGTCTGAGAAGTTGACCAGTTGAAATCGGCTGTCCTTCAGAGCTGTGGAAGAGCACGCAGCGGCAGGGGGTTACAAGAGGCTCATGTAAGGGGAAAAACTGAACAGAGCATTAGCTGCTTCCTCACTAATGCCACGAAGCAGTGGAATAGGTCCGGCTGAGCAAATTTATCACCTCATCAACAAACCCTTGTTTTGAGTCGAGGCGCTCTTCAGAGATTTTCGATCAGGAACTTTCTAATGAGGGGAGGACCTATGAAAAAAAGATTGATCGTTTGTTTTTTTTTCTCTACTTTTTTGTCTCCCAAGAGTGATCACGAGTGTATTAACCGCATTATAAGACCGCTTCGAGAGCAAATATCTTGCCCGAGATGAAAGCCCACGGCAGCTTTCCTACAGACTGCATTCAGGTCCGTGCAGTGCACTTATGGAGCACGTGCTACCGTTAGCTACGCGAGCTCGGAATCGCACAGCATAGGCCGAGGTGATGCCCAGCAGCCTTCCATCAACCCGCTTAGTGCCGTGGCCCTTTTCTCTAAAGCCCTTGGAAGCGGCAGTTCAAAGAATCGAGAGCCGAAAAAGAGATATAAATAAATAATCAGGGATCATTAAGGGTGCATTAGGATTCTGAGTCAGATACAGTGCAGGCTGATGGTAAGTAGATCTGATTGTTTTGTGTCCCAGATGGTTAGCACTACTCTTTATCTTTCACATAATAAAGCTGCAAAAAAAAAAAGCTAGTCCAAACCTAAAATTTTTTGAACGTTCCCGAAAAGTTCGATTTATACAGTTTCATGAAGGTCCCATGAATCGCATTGTTAAGTCATGAAGAAAACTGCAGCCTAACAATGTTATTCTGTTTTTTAAAAATCTGTGAACAAAATGAATTGCGTTGTAGATGGTACGTCATGGTCATTTAATTGGGAAACTCATAAATGTCTCACATTTAGAACATTTTTAACATTAGGGATGGGTATCGTCCAAATTTTGGTGACATTGATGTTCAAACAATACCTTTGAAACAGTACTGCTGCCTAAATTATGCTTGAACCAATACCTTCTTTAAAATACAGAGCAAACAATGACAGTAAAGAACACCTTTTAATTGTAAAAGCAAAGACAATGAACAATAATTGATTAATTTAATTGTTTAAATTATACTTTATACTTGAAATTTGTACCATTTTGATTTTGGCATTTTGAGTTTAACATTAGCTAACATTGCTAACGGTGTCTGCTGTCACCAATTGTACAGGTTGTATGGGAACTGGTGCTATAATGCCTTATGTTTTTCTGTGACTGACATAGTTTGTTAGTACCCATAAAACATCCTAACATTGTTTGGGGAATGAATTGAAAAGAGGAGAGCACTTGCAGATTTATCCAATTGACACACAGTCATTACAAATCAATAATTACTTAAGTACAGTGCATGCAATGCACATCAGCTGTGTCAATGCATAGATAACTGCACATCTTGCCACACTCTTACAGTAACAAATGCATTACTGTAAACGTGGCATTAAATAGGTCTGTATACCCAACAAGTAGTCTCGTCTCACAATTTGCTTTGCACCAGTTGTGAAAAAACAAAAAAATAATAAGTTTAGGTCAGACACATAAGTAATGGCAATGCACAAAAGATTTATGTGTTGGTTGGGACAGCACTGTTGGGATGGAGGACAGTTTATTGATCAAATAGCATAGAAATGATAAAGAACACATAATACAATGTTCACGATTGAGCATTGAGCATTCCCCCAAATGGAATATATCTCTTTCAGCTGCCTTTAGATAGCTAGTCCAAAATCCCAGCCAATAACAGGAACCCTGACTGATACTCATGGTACCATAAAATGGCAGATGTCAAAACTGTTATGAGAGCATGTGAAATAGTACTGTACGCAAACTCTCTGGCTGAAACAGAATCACACTAACCACATAAAATTATAGAATCTGTTTCATGCACTTACAATTTTCTAAATAGTAGGGGAAAAAGTAGAATAAACATAATGTCTTTTTTGGCCCAATTACGGCAACCTCCCCCCGCAGTGTCCCTGGCCTCTGCGCCTGTTGTTTTTGTGCTCGAAAAACCCAGAATCGCGCAGGAGCCCTGGCCCTATGACGGGTAGCCACAATTACAAGCTCCACTACCTCACAGCAGGACAGCCCTCCCACAAACCATGACTAAGAATAATGTTCCTTAATTCCCTTCGAGTGTCTGAAAATACAACTCTCCCCCATAAAACGAAACCGCGAGCAACAGCTAGCGCATATGTTGCTGAGGCCCTTGCTCTTGTGAGTTTTCACAGTGTCAGAAAACTGGCAGTAACTGAGGTGTGGGGCAAATTAAGAGAGAAAAGCATGCTTCACAATATTATAATTACTGCGTAATACTATTGTTAATATTTTAATGACACAACATGAACAACAACACTAACAGCAATACAAAATATAATAATAATAATAATAATAATAATAATTTCTCAAAGTGAAAATCCCTTAATGTGAATGAAAGAAAAATCAAAACATTTTAAAAAGTAAAGGGCAACCAGCATGTTTCTTTGCAACCAGTTTAATACCAGCATGTTTCTTTGAAGGGTCCCACATCACAGAAAAAACAACTGACTATAATGAATAATGCAAAACTCAACTAATAGGGCAGTCATTTAATTACTTACAATGCAATACTTACAAGTTTCTTACTTGCTGGTATACTCTAAACCTAATGGCTTTGAAACGAGCAGTAACAAGAATATTCTTGATACTGCTAGTTTCAGTGACATTGATTTGACAGTTTTCACAGTCACACTTATCAAAAATAATGATAAAAAAATTCACTGGATTATCAATCTATTAAAAAAGATTACAACAACTGATATGTTTAAAAACACAGTACATTACTATTTTTACAGGTACCAACCTGCTGACAAAAGTAACGTCATTCGGAGGCTGTAATAATCAGTGTTAGGCTATCTCCCAATCTGGAGATCAGCTTTTATTTTTTAATTTTTATGTTTTTGTTCTCAGCTTTTAAAAAATAAAATAGGCTCTTTATTTAAGATTTATCATTAAACAGAAGTATAATGGTATTGGACAAAGGTGTTAAAAAAGGCCAGCAGTCTAAGCAGGCCTCCAGTTGAGTGATACCCTGAGATATGATGTCAGAGCTCTAGGGTGAGGCTCCTCCCTACATCCTGAGGAGGAACTGTGGAGGATGCCCTCCTTTTACACTCCCTCTGTCTGACAAAGACGAGTAGCAGAGATAGAGAGGCTCGCACAAAAATATAATTGGTATTGAGCCATGCCTACTGGGAGAACTCTGCTTGTCAATAACGAGAAAAATAAATCACATTATGGACACAGGTGCCACATAAAAAATATGTATTCAGCTTCTTGGCACCATCCACACCAATGAAATTCCACCGCTGATGGAGAGGGTTCCTCAGCAAGACTTATGGTAACTTACCTCCTTGTCACTTCTATTTCTGAATGCGGTACATTATTTCATAACAATAAGTGATTTTTTATTCCAGTTTGGAATGCTTAGTCATGACTTTAGGCCCGTCTCAGTGCCGAAGTGTGTCTGGCCAACTGCCATGTGTATACACCCAGTAACCCACCGGGCAGACTGCGAGCAACCGGTCGACATGAGCAGCCGTTACTGTACAACAAGGCAGGGAATGACCTACGGACTACAGCCCTCCCTCCCCAACCAACTGAGAGAAAAGGCTGACACTGCTTCATGGCACTTCCAGCTGTAGTTTACGCAGCCATGGCCTGGATGTGATTTTGTGACCAAGGAGCATGATGGAATGTTTATTTAATTATTATTATCTTTTTAAATCACTGTGAAGTTTTGCAACAAGAGCAGAACATCAGACAAAGTTAAACCATCAGCCATATGCTTCTGCGTTATGGAAGCTCAATTCATAATCTGAGAGATTATCTCGAACGTGGAACAATGAAAAGCAAGGACAACCAAAACTAGCATATATCAGAGTATATCAGTACTTTAGAGAATTAAAAAAGGACTGTAATTTAACAAAATATAACAAATCAAGAATAAAAGGAAATTCTTCAACAGTTCATTCAATTTCAGCACTCACAGGAAAATGAAAGCGGCATGGCAAAAATGTTTTTCATAAATTCTGATTTCGGGTGGTTGAATATGGAAATAAAAACAATAGCATTCTAAAAGTTTATCATTTGATCATGCACACTTTTATATTTACACCGTATGTAGAATTTTGCATACACACACACACGAAAAGGCTGGCTAACTAGCTATATATGCTTCTGCCATTAAAAGTCAATTTCACTCTTGAAATCCCTGATGTAGGAAAATGGGTTCTGGAGCTTGAGCACAGGTTTTCTGTGATACTATTGTACATAGTGCAGCAGTACATGAACTGCCATTTACATTTATAAAATTATCTGGCCCCTTGTTTTGACAAATGGGAAGACATCTTGCCTGAGAATTATCATTGATACTTGTCAATTACCGTTGATACAGCCAATATCTTCGGGCGTATCAAGATGGAACTTGAATTAAGATAGAATTGAAGAAGATAGAATTGAGACAGCGTTACATAATATACTGTTTGCAAATGTTCATCAATACCGGACATGCCACAGTGTACTATCAATACTATATTTAGTATAAAATTTTTTTAAATCGGATGCTGTATAAAGTGTTAACGAACATAAAATGGGTAAGCCAATGAAAATGTGAAGGCCGAGCACGGCGGAGCTGGGGCGGACCTATCAGCTGACAGCCAGCGGACGAGCGTTCCTCCAGCAAAGATTAGCAGAGGAGAAAAAAAGAGGCCCCGATGAAGAAGGAGGACACTGGAAAGCTCACAGCAGCCATGAAGCGCCCAGCGAATACTATAATAGAGGAAGTCAATTCGCAGACAATGACTCTCCTGGTCGTCTTTACCTTACATCAAGGCCTCTGCGCACCGCGCCGTTATGGTTTGCACAGGTTTAATAAAAGAGACGCCGGGGGACATGTTAGTCCTAAACAACTGGAATCAATTCTGATTACAGGACAGGCCCCGTCTTAAAGGAGCCAATTAAGGTTTTATTAATCAGGGGAAAAAAACTGATTGTACCGTATGCCTGCAATGAACCATGGTACAGGAAGATGGACTTCCTGTACATCTACAATACTAGAAGAAGAAGGATACTAACACTGGTTTACATGACTACATGATGGGACTCATTGGTGACAGTTAAATGGTAAATGGACTGCATTTATATAGCGCTTTTATCCAAAGAGCTTTACAATTGATGCCTCTCATTCACCCATTCACACACACTCACACACCAGCGGTGAAAGGCTGCCATGCAAGGTACCAATCAGCTCGTTGGGAGCAATTGGGGGTTAGATGTCTTGCTCAGGGACACTTCGACACCCCAGGGCGGGGGATCAAACCGGCAACCCTCCAACAGTTAAAGATATAAATTCATTTGACAAACCATACTGCAGTCTTGTTCTCCTTATCAATTAACAAAGACTTTTCTCTTGGTAACACATATGTATAGCGTCAAGCATCATGTTTTCATGTCACGTAAATGTCACAGTTTTATTAGTGTTCAAAGGTAGGTACCGGTTCACTTGTAGATACAACAGTTGTTTTTTTCCCCTATATTCAATGTAAATGGCTACAGAGGACAGTGTTTTATCTCTAATTGCACAAGACAGGTCTAAAAAAATGTGGGGACTTGACTTCTAGCTTTGTGCTACACCCTAGCCCCCTCACCCAACTGAAGTCCAAGGGCACCTAACCCATTTTAGTTTAGGTGCCAAATGTCTAAGATGCTATGCATAATTTCCTCTGGAAGGAAGAAACATACTTTTACAGGAGCAAGTGTGACTGTTGGAATTGCACATATAATCTCCGTTATATGGCACATGAATGTTTGAGTGGACATGCGGCATGGTACTCACGTCTGACGTCTCTGAAGTAGATGGTCTGTCTGTTGGGGTTGAGGAGCTGGATGACTGAGTCATCGTTGTCCTTGACTCTGCAGCTGATGGTCGCCACCTCCCCCTCTACCACCGAGACGTTATATGTTACAAGATTTTGACCTTGGACTGTGGAGAGAGGGAAGTGGGGCAGAGGAGGAGAGAGATGGGGGGGAGACATAAACAAAGAGAAGGGGAAATGATGATACTTGTTGAATAATGTTGGGATACACTTGACACTAACAACAGCATTCTATTGCTGTAATTGTGATTGTATTAATGGCAGAATCCCTCCTGTGTGCAGACAAGCAGAAACTAATGAGCACACACACAGAAACACACACACACAGGCACACACATACACACACAGACAGACACACAAACAAGCATTCACACACACACACACACACAGACACATACAAAAACATGCATACGTGCGTGCACACACACACACACACACACACACACACACACAGGCACGCTGACACACACACACAAACACACGCACACCTTCCTGACAGTGAAAAACAAGCTGGAAGACGCATCCACTCCTCTAATCCTTGGGATGTAACAGTTCTGTGCACTGTGTGGAGTCAATGATTGATTTTCCGGGGCTGTGCTTGGTATGGGAGTCAGCCGCCGGTGGACTGTAACGCCACCGCTCTAAGAGACGGGGGGACGGGGGGGGGGGTGAGTGGTAATTGCTGCTCAGGGCAAAACTGCATCATGGCCATGCATCTGACCAGAAGGCGATGGAGCTGTCTCAACAATCAGCTATGGGACATTCGCAACACCATGCCAAGCCAAATAAGGTGCACACTTCAGACTGCACTGATCCAGGCCGAGACATGTCAGACACCATCATCCTCTGCTCGGTGCAGGTATTTCTGTCATATTTTCCACAAAGCGGGAATGTAGCAGGCAAGTTCGTGAAGCACGGCTCATGCATTCATTACTATTAATCATGTAAAAACGAGCTGAGAAACCCACATCAGATGCAAAAAAGATTGCGGTCTGTCTATTGCTAGGCGTGACAGAGAACGTGCGAGCAAAGCAGCGTTCCGAACAGACAGCCTGTGAACAATCAATGGCAATCGCTGCCTGCGCTGAGTGTGTTTACACTCAGCCTTCGTGAGCACTGTAAATTATTCATGAGCAAATGTACTGCCTAATGAAAGATGAAGGAACTCCTGTTATGTAAAATATTACACTTAGAATGTAATACAACACAAAATACATCTTGCCTCAAAATCTGAGGAAATCCCATGACTATAAAGGGTGTTTTGCTGTAGTGGTGACAATATTATGCATGCTTCATTAAAGCTTTAAACATGTATACTTTGAGCACTGCGACAAAGGTTTGTTTAACTTCAAAAAAGCATATTATTTATTCCAGATGATTTCCTTGAATTAAACATATTTTAATGTCTCTGTCAATCTCTGTATTAATTTATTTACAATAGATAAAGAAAAAAAATTAAGGCCAATATGAAATAATTTCGGTTGAAATATGAATGCATGTGCATGGATAAAACGGGACATATGGATATATGACTGTGTATGTCTACAGAATAAACAGCTGAAGTACAGTATGAATGAGAGAGGTCTATGCTAAGTACCAGTCAAAACAAACAAACAAAAAAAAAAACAAATAACAAAAATAATGAACCATCAGACATACCAAAATCTTGCTGATATTTCAAGACCAGAACAAAAACAAAACAACTGTAAAAAAAATGAATCCCCAGAAGCGGATAATGAGGACAGACAGCTCAAATTACACGATTTTAATCAGCCTGCCACACCTGGGCTGCAAGAGGGCAAAATAAACACAGGCTAACAACCTGAGGATGAAAATACTTCAGACATGTGGAAAGGAATGTACTTTCAATTGAAGGGCAATTAAAGATGCAAATATTGCAAGATCCTATCCATGAGAATCGCAGCCAGAATTAGTAGGCTGAATATGCCGGCTGCTGTTAGGAGAAGGTTAAATACCCATGGCACTAAGTTTCAGACCCCTGCCAAAGACAAACAAGAAAGAAAAAAAAAAAAAAGAAAAAAGTAGCTGTCTGAAAGGTTGTCAGAAACTACAGAAGATTAGTCTTTGAGTACCTGCTCCAGTAAACACATACAACAAAGAGCGCAGGAGGGTGTGTGTGTGTGTGTGTGTGTGTGTGTGTGTGTGAGAGAGAGAGAGAGAGCCCCAATTTAAGCCTTACTGTGAGACTGAGAATGTGTCACACAAACAAGAAAGAAACTACATTTCCGCAACCAAACAATAAACACGAATACTACAAAATTATATCCTTATCTGAATAAATTTAAATAATGTAAACAAATCAAAATCTGACAAACTGCTGATAGACAGTTTGCCAGTTTGTTTTATCTAGAGAGCTGAATTAAAAAAGAAAAAAAAAGAAAAAATACAAAATAATGTTTTATAATAAAAAATAAAAAAACAAAACATTAAGGCCTGCGGTCCAAAATTTTATGCTTACAGTACAATACTTAGAAAGTCTGTAAAAGTGCCCAAAAGTAGAAAAACGTGAGTGAGGGCAAAATATGAAATATGAATTAGGCATCTGGACTTTTAAACCTCGTTTTTAAAAACCCTGTTTTGAAAAGTAGAGATGAATTTGACTCCATCAATTGCCAAGGCATCTGGGTGAGCATTTTCCTGAGCAAGATTCAAAGAAGTGTCATTAACACAAAAAATACAAGACATGCTTAAAAAACCCAGGATTTCTGAAAGGTTTGCAACGGTTTTTGAATGCTACAGCAGTCACTATGTCGTAATATCTGCGTTGGACTAGCTAAATGGTTGCAATGCGTTGAAATCGCTATCGGGATGTGATTTGTACAGATTACGTCAATCCGAAACTTTTCTTTTGAGACACAGTTAAATATATTCATGCATATGTATACCTGGGGTGAATGCACTAAAGCATGGTGGAGATTTAGTGAATTAGGTCAATTAACTATTCCGTCTAATTTACTAAAGCGTGCCTTAATTGCGACTCTCCTCTTTGTGTGTGAATTTTAGAACTCCGGAAAGCAGGCGGAAATTTGCCACGCGCTCACATAGCCTACCTCACGTCCTATGAAAGATATGTTAATAAGGAGTTCTCTTTCCCAAACATGACGGCAGTCTCCAGAGCCAGGGGAAGGCAGGATAAAGGTAAAACAGATTAAGACACGAGAGGGCCTTTCATTGCATTGCATTGCCACACTTAGCAGACACAGTTATCCAGTGACACAGCTGGAAATTACCCTCTAAACTACCCTCTCTTTTTCATGCCTAATGAATTAATTTTATTTGCGATGTCACTCCAATTTTCCTCCACTCTTATTGATCATTACCTCTATTTCCTGATCTATGCGTTTTCTATTTTTTTGTCTAGTTGTTCCGTATCTGGAAATAAGACTGAATATGTTCGGTGATATCTTGGGGTTTTGAAGTAAGTAATAAATGATGTTCCGCTGAACGTGCTTTATCAAAACACATCTGAAATCCTGTGGGCTCCGATTGCCTCTCGCTAAAAACAGATTATATAGCTACACTATTTGACCAAATGTATATGGACACCCCTTGGTCTAGGGCTGTTTTTCAAGGTCTGGGCTAGGCCCTTAGTTCCAGTGAAGGCAAATCTTCTTTCTAAACTGCAGGGTGGAAATGCTCACTGTCTAATTTTTTGTCTATTTTTAAGAACATCTAAAAAAATGATACTAATGTTTTGATGATACTGATTAAATGGCATAGAGAATTCAATGGTAGACATTTTAGTGTTCAAAAAGGAAATAAACTATTTAAGATCGTCCACAGTGCCAGACCAAATCTATTTACAATAATTTGCATTTGTTTAATATTTATTGAGGATTGGGAACCTCGACAACACTTCTTTTGCAAACTAAAATCAGAAATAAAAACTGATATATATATATATCAGTCCAACAATGTCAATGTTTTTTTTTCAGGTTGTCAGTGAATGTCACTTTGTATTTAGTTGATCCATTTAAGTGCTGGATGTGTGGTTTTTTTTTTTTGCATGAGCACACTGAAGTAGGCTTATCCATAAACTTTTGTGCATATCATGCCCTCATACATTCATGGAATGAAGCAATACTTTATAAGTATTCCAGTGAATATTGCTCTATTCTCTACCATGCTTTGTAATCTGGCTAGACATAATATTTTGGCCTTTTTATGGGTGTGTCCTACCAAAAAAAAATAATAATAATAATAATAATAATAATAATAATAATAATAATAAGAATAAGAATAATAATAACAATGTGTTCCATGCTTTGAAAGCATTATTAGACCTTAGGCTGAGTAAATCAGTCATTAATGTGCCCATAGCTGCTACCACAGTAGAGTCACAACAAAGCCTTGTGATTTTTATTTATTTAATTATTTTTGCACAGCAACCAGTGCATTTTGAGTGTATCTGGAAACAAAAGAAATGAATCAACTGCTAATGGGGCTGGAGAGCCAGGGCTGAATATTGATTTATTCAACATTTACCATTTACTAACTAATGACTGGTCTCTATACAAAATTAGTCATATACTTGCTTTCTGCCATCAACCTAGTTCTGCAGGTACCCACAGATCAGGGTTTCAGTAAGCTGGAAAAATAAGATGAAGCATTTCACACACTACACACTACACACAACTGCACTACAACTGGGTCTGAGAGTTGGCACAAAAGTAAATTTAAAAACGGTAGGAAATGAAGTGAAGTAAAAAGCATGCAGGACATTTTAAGCCATAAAGAATATAATTCATGTCGAAGCCCAAATTAGGATTTGGATAAACCTATCCAAACCAGTTATTCAACCAATTGCTCTATATATCTGTGGGTTGCATGCAGAATACAACTAGAATAAATGGGACAAACACCCACTGTAGCCTTGCATGTTCATTTTGGCAAATGCTATATATACAACATACAAACACATATAGGTTAGTAAAGGAATACTCTAAACATGTATGCACAACCAAATTTGGCTATTATCCAAATTATTCATACAAATTCATAATAGGGAATTATACATTTTCAAACATCAAAAAGGTATTGGACCTCAAGTCTATCATCACAAAATCCTGTAATGCTAATCGCTGAGCCCAGAAAACAGCCCCTTCAAAGAGCTGGTTCAAATTCTTGGGGCAGTAACCCCTAATTACCACCTACCCTCAGAACAGCACCAAAGAAATACAAAACATATAGTGTTATCATCAACTGGCATATAAACACAGCTGCACATTTTAGTACTTGAGCCTACTAATCGTCCCTAAAACTAGATTACAGTAGATTAACCATGGTGACTGATAGTATTATACAGAAATAACTTTAGAAGGTATAAATTCTATGAACACAGACTAGGCACTGAGACATCGGTCTACAAAACAACTGCCCAAATGCATTCACACTGTCAGCTTCAAGAAAACTGATTTCTTTCTTTTTTTTATTTAATTTATTGAAGCAATATGTGATAATTATAACTATGGAGACCATCTTTCTACAGATCAGTTCATTAATTCCAGATGTTCTACATTTCACAAACATTGAAATATAATCCCCTTGGGAAGGAGAGGAACTGTATTATGCCAATGGTGAAGTTAACAGCTGTCTGACAGAGCCTGAAGGACAGTGACCAATGATGCACCCCAAAAATATTTCCATAATTTTCTTCCTTGAAATTCTGTGATTTTTATTCATTTTTTTTTTTTTTTTTTACAGCATGTGCAAACCAAACGTTACCATTGCTTATGTTACTACTGTTTATCTCTAACAACTTTTTTTTGTACTTAGGCAATAATTATTGGCTTGTAGTTCATGTCAATAAGTCATTTTAAATGGTGGGGGGGGGGGGGGGGTGACCTTAATTATTGATGACATCGTGCTCTACAAGGCAATGTCATATTTGGATGTTTGGCAAGACCATGCAAATGTTTCTTGATGTATACCTACAGAATACCTTCTGTGCATCCAATTACAAGCATTTCAAAAATGTTTTACAATGAAGAACCGCTCTGCCCTTGAACTAGTGTATTCCATAGCAAATATATTGAAGGTTAACATCAATCTAGATAAATGCAAACTATGTTTGTGAACACACTGTTTATTTATTTTATATTCTTTTGTGCTTTTATTAGATGACATAATGTTTTTGTGTTCACTTATGAAAGGTTTTGTCAGATTTCTAAATCCAGATTGATTGATGGACGGCCGCATTTGCATAAGTCATTCAAGCAGAACTGTGATGTGATCATTCATCTTTCTGCTTTATTAGAAGCAATTAGGAAGGGTGTCTTGAGACATTGATCATCCTACAGCCAGCTTGTTAGAGGAGAATGTGGTACACTGGTACACACGGGCATCCTTGTTGTTACGGATTTTTCCCACAGATTTTTACAGCTGCAAAGCACTGGCAGTTTGCTCAGACATCTCAAGCTAACTGGACATTTGATGGAGAGCTTCTGGGCTCATCATTCTACAAGAACCACCGATGTTCCTCTTTTAAGGGAGGGAAAAGACAGATCGTATTGAGGACCTACATCACATCAATGCCACCACTTGCACAGAAATGCAAAACACACAAGCCTAAGCAAATAAACATCACTCCCTCAGAACTCTCCCTTTATTGTCAGGCTTAACAAGTTATCCACCCTCTCCAACTGCACTATACATCTTTTTTTCATGTCTTTGCTAACTGATCTTCTTAGATAAGACCAGCCTGACCATCAGTGTCACAGATCTCCCACATGAAAGACTGTCCCCATCTCAGAGACTGCACAGTTACAATTTCAGCACTCAGTCCAACTACAGTCATTTCTGGCTTAGAGTTTGGGGACACGTCATAAACTTTCACACTTACACTGTGTGCCTGAACTGTAAAGATGACACATCTCACACAGTTATTGTGGGACAATTCTGATAAATACACTGCCAAAATGCAATTGCAATGCAATTACAAATGCATATGCAGAAACAACACCAATGCCATGTTGCATTTTCCCCATTAAGTAGTGTAGGGGGAAACACCTGTACTAATTATAGAATAGTGAGGGCAGATAATTAAAACGTGTTCCTTTTAACAACCCTCACACGTAGGCACCAAGGAATGCAGGGGATATAAATATACAATACATCATGCAGAGAGCAAATGGTGCAAACGTATAGTAAAAGAATATACAATACATCATGCAGTGATGAAATGGTGCAATCATAATCAGTCTCATAATTAATCGGTCTCATAAAATGAATTGTTAAATCATGATTACGGATTTCGATATTAAGTATTTAAATAACCAACAATGTAACAATATGCATAAGTTCTTTGAGGTGGAAGGCTCAAACATTTATGCCAATAATAATCAGACCGACGCAAAAGTTTAATAAAATTTATTAAATTTATTAAATAAACACATCTAAGCTAAGTAGCATATATGTTAGCCATGCAGTGGCTGTAGTTAACTAACAAGTGATGTGATGTTATCCAGACACTTTAAATACAATCGATAACATGCTTCATGTTATCTGACTGATTGACATGTTGGTCACCAGTCGGCACCCTGAGCTGACCAGAGGAGGATGGGTTTCCCCCTTGAGCCTGGTTCCTTCCAAGGTTTCTTCCCATCTGCCACAGGGAGCTTTCCCTTGCCACTGTTGTCTTAGGCTTGCTCCTGCGGAGGTTTAGGTCAGGGTTGTCTGTAAAGCGTATTGTGACAACTGCTGTAAAATATGCTATACAAATAAAATTTGATTGATTGATTGATTGATTGGCTTCATTGAAAATGAAGAACAAACAGAAGTTTCCTAAGCTAGTGCCTGGAGGTTTTTCAGTCTTTCTACTGGAGGGCAGATGGGTCTGTGCGTTTGATTGAATGGCTTGTTTGTCCAAGGAAACCCTGACTTGGGCACTGTCTCTGGATCTCCGATGCGAGGTCTGCAGAAGCCTGTCAGTGAGGTTTTCCTTTTTGATGGTACGGCAAAGGCATTCTTCCATTCCCTTCAGGAAGCCGTTCCAAAAACTGGAAGCTGGTTTGCTGTCTCAGGAAGGTACGTAGGCTACGTTTCTTGGTGCTATGTTGCAGAACATGTAAAGCGGATGCAGTTCCTTTAGCTTACCTGCAGGATAATGCGTTGCCTTGGAGTGGTTGTGGCCATAACCTAAGAGACACAGTGCATCTCTCCGCATGTTCCTTCACATCTGCAGGCATTTGCTCTCTTTCCTTGGTGAGCTTAGACCACATAACATAGGCCTAGGCATCCTTAAAGGCTAAAGGGTGCATTCCAACCGCTTATTTTTTGCCTCCTTTCCCACTATGGAAGGCCAAACGGGTACAAAAGTACATGGAATTGACGTGTGGAATCACGTGTTGTCAACGAGGGTGCATTCCAGTCGCTTATTATATTCGTCCTTTGTCTCCGAGGTCCTTGAATGACTTGGAAATCGATAAGGTGAAACATTCCAACCCAATAAATGCTCCTTCAAGGAGCTAGTAGGCTCCCCAATAATTCTTGAGGACAGAAACATGAGCGCATCCTTTGCGGAAGTATTTTTTTCAGACATATAACGATCGATCTGTGCATCCACCTCTCCCCATCTACCACGTCTGTAATTGACATGGCTTAAAACGAATGCTTGCAAAAGCAGGGACTTTCCAATTGCTTTATAGACGTTTCCTCGACTCCTCCATCCCCATGTCTTTTCTTTGCTTCCTTTCCTTGCGTCCTTTGATTGGTGGAGCTAGGAGCGTGGAAAGGAAGCAAGGAGATAAAAAAACAAATGGAATGAGCCAACATTGACAACGCGTGATTATAGTCAATTTCACATATTTCTGACCCGTTTGGCCTTTCATACTAGGAAAGGAGACAAGGAAAGGAGAAAAAATAAGCAGTTTGAATGCACCCCATGAATAACGCACATCCTCTGCATACCCGAGTGATCAGATAAGAGAATGAATGGTGTCTTTGACTGCATATTTATAGCCTACAAGAAGAAACGTACTGTACCCAGTCACCATGTGATCAATCTTTTCCAGATGATCATGTGATTGTGACGTGAGTTTTTCCTGTTGATTCCAAAATGGCACCCAAATCCTACAGTAGACAAGTACTTTTCTTTTTTCCAACCAGTCAATTCATACATATTGTAAAGGGTCTCCAATTATGTGTGTAAAAGGATGACAGCATGGTGATTTGGAGAAAGTTTAAGTTTTACTGAGCTTAATACACAAGGCAAGTCTTGTCTTAACATGCAGATTATCTGACAATATTTTATCAGAGGAGCTTCTGTGCCTCCTTGGAAAGAAAAGAATTATAGAACAAATCCCACAAAGGCTATTGTCTTCTGCGCTGTTCCGGCTCATCCCACAAGACAAGCAGACTAACAGCGCATTTAATGAAAAACAAATATATAAGTAAAGATGTAAACAGTGCCTTAAGC
Source organism: Anguilla rostrata (assembly GCF_018555375.3). Classification (NCBI taxonomy): domain Eukaryota; kingdom Metazoa; phylum Chordata; class Actinopteri; order Anguilliformes; family Anguillidae; genus Anguilla; species Anguilla rostrata. The sequence continues at coordinate 12,722,244 of NC_057944.1, forward strand.
AATGCCAATGAACTCTGAAAGAGAGCAGGAAGTACAGGCCCAGCCTGCTTTGCAGTGAGAATGGGTGGCGGTGTGGAGGGGGTGGGGGGCTGGGTGGGGGAGCATGGCCAGGTATTAGGAAATGTTCCGTAGACTGTGACCTGTTGATGTGTGCTTCAGAGAGGCTGTGACGTACATGTGATGTTATGCCTACTTATTCGGAGCTCTCTGCAGTGGGAAGCCTTGTGGAGCGGCATAAATTAAAGACGGCACAATCTCCATTTCCACCATTTCACCTCCATACAGTCCCTAAATATGTCATTCTTAATTTGCAATTCACTGTGTGCCACTGTTTTCCAGAAAAAATAGAAAGAAAAAAAAAAAACAATTTTTCTTCCCCTCAGGTTTTCCGATTCCCTCTGGAAAACATCAATTATGAATCGTTGTGTGACAACCTGGTGCTGCAAAAAAAAAAAAAAAAACATTGATTGATTGCTTTTGGCACAATATGTTCACGCACCTATAGTGACAGTTTACTAAGGACAAATTGCTAAGGGGAACAGTTAGCAGTTCATAGAATAATAATAATAATAATAATAATGATAATAATAATACGTTGTTGTATAGTGCCTTTCATTTTTAATTTTACAGTGTTACAGTAAAGAGGAAACTCACTGTAGCCATTTTGTGCCTGAATGCCGAGCACACATCAGCTGAGATGAAGAGGGAGATTTTAACCAAATTAAACTGGGGGATAATTCAGAAAGAGGCTAGACAACCACTGGTGGTTAAGACTCTCGTCCACCCTCAACACAAAGTGTGCTCACAAAATTAGATGGAAATATTAACATTATTGTTGCCACAAGGCTATAAATGGCTACCCCTGTGTATTCCCCTAAGCAGTGCTCATATATGTTTGCATAAATGGCAGGATGGAAAAGTCAAGGGCTCTTTCTTACAGTTTAGATGCCTGTCATTGATATGGCATCCACAGCTGACTGGTCGGGAGGAGGGGGGGATGTGTAGCTCAGAGGGAACAAACATAATCTGCATCCTGGGATCATTTCACTTTGAGAGATGTGCATTTACCTGACACTGCATTGTATTTCATTTTAATAATTTCAGTCTGAAAACTGACTATTGTTATGCCCTGGGACACTCTTTAATGGCTGCCTGAAATTTCAGATGGACATCCTGTAGCACCAGAAACAGCAACAACTAATTACAAAAGGAAGCTTGTGGCTTTCAGCTCTGTAATTGCAGTTTGAGAATATATTTTAAAGCTTGCCTATAGCTAAAGAGTGAAATTAGAAACTACTATTTTTTTTTTGTGGAAGAGAAAAAAATCTATCAAGCAATAAATATGGGATTTCTCACCGATTTACGAACCTGTCAAGCCTGAACAATACCCACATTTTACTTTTACAGGTGTCAGATATAACAGACACGTTGCAGAGGTATTCAGAGTGCTAGTTCGCTTTGCCCTTGTTGAGCAGCAATTCTGAGTAGTTTCACTCAGGATAAATTCAACATGCGGCTTTAAAGTACTTAGGAGGGTTGGGCCCTCTTCCAAACCCCCCTCAGGACACTCACTCAGAGTTCAATTTGAAGAAGAAGAAAAAAAAAAAGCGCACAAATATAAACAAGTCTGTAATTAATAATCGCATCAAAGCGAAGACACCGGCCCCCTTCTGTCAAGCACAGGCTACTCCGTGACTGCGGAAAGCGTTCTGGACTGCCTCGGCGTCTCTCCCCGTGATTGGCAGGGAGCGGAGGAGAGAGGCGGCAGCCGTTAATCCCCTGCGCCGGAGCGTAGGCAGTCGGGCAGGGACACGGCGCGTCGTCTGATAAATTCGTCCTCGTTTTCGCCCCCTGTTTACAAGCGTTCGGCACGGTTACCTTCCCTCTCAGCTCCTCGGCCTGCGGAAGAGGGCACCGTTTCTCAAACGGAGACGGTCTACAGGCGCGCGACGAAGGTCACTGGGGAGCACTAAAAAGCAGGCGCATCTTTTGTGAGGGACACAAAGATAATCTGGGTGAATAAAAAAGATACTTAGTTTGGTGGGGAGGAGGGTTATTTCAGTGAGAAACCAAACTCATATTTGTGAGCTCTTTGGAAAGTCATCTTTTGTGCAGAATGATTCTTCTCCTATTTTTATTATTATTATTATTTTTTTTACCTTTGGGTTTTTGGTTCTGATGAAAGACAGCAAAGAGCAGAGGAAGAAGGGAAGGAGCGAGCCATCCCCACACGCCCCGCACTCACCTGCTTTCACGTCTTCCACCCTTTCATCAGAAAAAAACACTGTTCCTTTCACAGAAACAGCGGGAATGGTGCTAAATAAATCACTGAAAATGTCCCCCGGTGTGCTTCTGAAATTTAGTTATTTAGAATATCACGGATGACTCTTTCATGTGCATTAAGTATAGCTGAGTGCTATTGCCAGGGAATGGCGTGTGGGAACAAGAATGATAGGAGATCATTACGACGGTGGCAAAAAGCACAGGCAGATCCATGCATCTTATTTTTCAATCCCGATTCTGTACTAAGGTAGGTAGTATTTTAGCTCTATGAAGAAAATGGACCTGCTTCTGTAGGACTGCTTAGCAACTGTCACCTTTTTGTTTCACATGCAATTTGCATCATTTTGAAATGACAGAGACACAGAAAGTAAAAGCCCTTGTAGAAAATTGTACTATCGGTTAAATAAAATTTGTGAGCATGAACATTTAGCTACACCTCTGCTAATGAAGAATGAAAAAAAGAGTACAGAGAACAAGAACTTACCCACAAAATATAAATACACAAAGAGCCCGTTATAGTAGCTAGCAATCACAGAGCGGGGGGGCGTGGGTGGTTTGGGGGCAGCCACCGCGGACCTGGGCTGTGGGGGGTTATGGGGGGGCTTTGTCGTCTATTATTAACGCAACTATTTTGTGTTCTATTTTCTCATTTCTTCCCCTGACCCGCCCCCAAGGTGGGGGGTACCCATGCATATAGAAGGCACCCTAGGCGACCGCCTATATTGCATATGACTGGAACCGGCCATGGATACACAGGTAAAGTAATTATACATGTGGTATCATTTTCAATGACAGAGAACATGCCTGCATTTTTCTTCTTTTCTTCATGAAAACAGGAGGATCCGATTAGAAATTCACTGGGGTTCTGTGAAACATATTCATATATTGTAGGGAGATAAACTGACACAATGAAAGACTTTTCACAAAGCGAAAGGTAGGTCAAAAATGTTTGGATACACAATGAAACAGACCCTATATATCTATGGTTGTCGTAGTTCAGGCACTAGCTTGCTGTATTCAGTTCACCTAGCAAGTTAGGGAAAAAAATTAGGATCTTTTTAAAAATGAGGATTATGAAGCAGTGGTGCGAAAGCTTTAAAATTTGGTCCGAAAAGTTTGAGGGATACATTTTAATCCTTCTAGGGTTATAGTGTACGTGATAATCATTTTTTGTGTATGGTTGGACAGCCTTAACTGCAGCAGAGAGAGGTCTGAGTTTCTCTGGTAGATTCTCTATATCCAGCACGACCGTGACTGGATATTTAAAAAATATATCTTCATGAGAAATATTTAAGATTGGCCAGACTGGAATATCCAGACTGATCGTCCCTAAATCTGACAGCCCCATCTACTTTGCTGATAAAATTTTCCAACATTCATTTGTTCATTTAGCAAACACTTAAGTAAAACAATGACAGTAAAATAATCAAAAGAAATATATTATATATATATATAGAAATATATATATGTGTGTGTGTGTGTGTGTGTGTGTGTGTGTGTAGGTGTGTGTGTGTGTGTGAAACAATACTGTGATTATTACCAGTGCCATTAAGACCATCTCTCAAACAGAAGGGAATAAATATCACTGAAACTTTTTTAAAGATAAACCACAAGTACGGACTAACAACACAAATGTTAAGACATTCAAAACAGGAGAGATGCATGCAAATGGAAATGCATGAAATTGCATGTTGTTTTGAGTGATGCTCTACCGGTCAGCAGTGCACAAACGGTTGAGAAGATATTCAAGTCAGTTGCTGTCACTGATCAGTCATCTCAAGGATGGCACATATGCCAGTTACCCTCACCCTACTGCACCACTCATTTGGATGACCCGCTTGTGTTGGTTCGGTGACCCTTAGATACTCTGCTGTGGGGTCTGTTGTGTTCTGCCATTTTTATCCCTGGTCTACGTTTGTGTTCTCTCTCTCCTCAGGAGGGCCCGCCTCACACCTCTGCCTTGCAGCCCTGTTGTTCTTTTTAAGCCACCATTTGAGGCATGCCCCGTAGGCAGCCGGAAACGCTATGTTCTTCAGAAGCACCTAGCCTCCAGCCTCTCACTGCCTGAAGATCCAGCCCTTGTTGATACACTTCCGTATTCTCCACTGCGCGTGTATTACTGAGACCTCGGGTGTGATTCGGATGTCTCCCACTGCATGCTGCCTCATGCCCACTCGCCGGACAGTCTCAGAGCTCAGAGGGGGGAGGAGGTTAAATAAGTGTGCTGGACAAGCGAGTCACCGGTAGAGGACATCCGTTGACCCGAAGCATTGGCAGTTTGGCGCACCACTGAAATCGTGGCTCGCCATTGGAGAGTAACGATGGCGACGTGGCTATGTAGCCTGCAGTATCACACCATCGCTGCCTTCTGTCTTCCTGAAAGCAGCCCCAGGCTCTTGTGTCACTGGTGACACGGCACGGTTAAGCAGGGCTGTTTCCTTTCCCCCTGAGCGGCCTGGCATCTGGGTGCCTTTGGGAAGAGCGCAGGGGCTGGTATCCCCCTGCCATTACCATCGAAGCCTCAAGGCACCCCCGAAGGGGTCCTTCTGTGTGGCAGTGGCAGTTGTGTGGATTGGTGCACATGATCCACCTCGGTGGCTTTTGAATTCTCATCCTGGAGGACAAGATAAGCTGAGTGTACCTGGCTGGATCCTCTCTCTTAGCACACCTGTGTGTTCTGCCCCTCCCTCAACATGCTTGTATGTTCCACCCCATCTCAACACACCTGTATGTTCCACCCCATCATAACACACCGGTAAGTTCTGCCCCTTCCTCAGCATGTCTGTACGCTCCGCCCACCTCTCAACACACCTGTGTGCTCTGCCCCTATCTGCATATGCCTGCATGCTTCGCCCCCTTCTCAATACACCTGTGTGTACTGCCCATCCATTACAGTACACTCTACCCCCATATCAGCAGGCCTGCCCCTCTCTCAGCACTCCGCTCTCAAAATGTCGGTATGATCGGCCCCCTCTCTCAGCACATCTGTAAGCACCGCCTCTCTCTTTTAGGCTAACTCGTGCTACCTCAGGCTTAGAGTATGTTAAATTCCTCCTAGCATACATGCAAGCGCCACCCCTCAGTTCAACTGTACCACCATACTGCTAAATACTTGTCAAAAACCAATGTGGGATAGAGGGATCAATTCTCCCAGAACAACTCCTTAATAGAAATGCAAAATATAAATTTGTACCTGATTAGAAAAATTGCCAGCATATGGCCTGCTCTTGGGCACGGTTTTATGATGCTGTGTGGGTGGTGACTGTGTCTTACAGAGCAGCGTTAATCTGTTTGAAACCCCTACGTGTTTATTGCTATGATTATTACTTTTCCTTCAGGAAAGCAGCGACTTCGCTGTGTGATTTCTTTTTAATGCACATGAAGAAAGGCATTAAATCAGTGTGAATGGAACGGAAAAACTGTGGAAATGGTAATGAGAAGACAAGACAAAAGTCCAGTAGAAAGGTTTGTCTACCTGCTATGTCCTCCTGTGCAGCTCCTGTGTGAGAGAAGAATAATCATAAGAAGTAAGCCTCGTGCAATTTGAAAATGCAGTTAGTCCGACTACCAAATGTACAGATTACACACACACACACACAAATCAGGTTTTACAGTATTTCAAGTCTTTACAAGCTTATAGACCATGTTATCTTGACAAACTGACATGGATTTCTGTACCATATACATAATTGTACCATTGTGACCTTCATGTTTCTAACACTGGTTCAGCTTTTTACTGCATTAGTAAATCGCCATGCAGGGTACATTCCTTTTATTTGCCAATGTTTTTCCAGACAGCGTATATCCTGGCATGTGTAAAATGTGATACGGGACGAATGAAAATAACGAACTGATACAGTCTTTTCAAGGAAAATATAAGCAGACCCCTCGGCAAAAATCAAAGTATTAAAAGCAGCAATAGAAGTTGTGATATGAAGTATTAAATTCCTCAGTTGGTAGATCTAAAATAGCTTTGTTGCATACAACTCACTGGTTTTGGCACGTATGCACATTTTTATTTGTTTATAAGCCAATAAATACTTCCTAAAATATAAAATGTTCATTTATTTATCATCATTATTTGTTTACTTCAATTTTTTAAAAATAAAACCAGCTCTATCTTCCAAGTTAACTTCAGCGACATCATGTCAAGTATAACTACCCAATCATACAATCCAAACTGTAAAACTATACAGATGTGTTGGGTTACTTTCTTGTTTAATGATAAATACACAAACTGATGTATGATATGTGGGTTCAGTGTACTGTAATATTATTTGAATAATAAATCAATAATAATTGCAATAATACTTAAGTATTTTCCAACATGTTGCATATAATGATATTTAGATAACCTCAACCACTCACAGAACAGAAATATATTTTCAACTGCCAGATAAGTACTGTAATCAACAAAATAAAAAGAGAGAAACTGAAAACATTTCAAACAGGGCTAGACTATACAATATAAGCTGATGGAATAAATCCAAGGTCAAGCCTCTTCTTTTAAATAAACATAATTGGATTGTGGCGGCAATACTTTAAATGAGCATGCCTCAGGTGCAAAAGAGATATTTCATGCAGACACATTGTCTGCCTTATCAAAAAAGTCATAAAACAAACAGCTGAAATTGAAATAATAGAGATGAATCACTTACCCAGGATTCAATAATTACAAAGAGATAATTTGTCTGATGTCCTGACAAAACCACAATGCCTATATCATTTCTTTTCAACAGCAGGTGTGTGTGTTGGTGTGAGGAGAAAAAAGGAACCAAAAAAAAAAACTTCCTGTCAAATCCCTGGTGACTGCAAACACCAGAAGTGTCTTTTTTTTTTTTTTTTGAATCCCTACATAGCTATCCTTGCCTGCCCACAAAGGACTCTTTCTACTATTATTATTATGAAATGGCTTTTAATTACACATATATTTAGAAATATTGTCCTCTTGTGCAGAACTGGATCCAACTGGCAAGCACTATTTACAATTCTGAGGGACAGAGTCTCATTGACGAGAAGTTGTGGCTGCAAATTAACACAGGAATACAAGGACATTTAACCACTCACAGGGTGAGCAGAAATCACTGGGAACCTCACTCACAGCAGCCAAGGCCCAACTGATTTGGTTTAAATACGTTTTTTTCGGGCACGTTGACAGAACGATGATAATTTGTTACAGAAAGATACTGATTAGTTTTGGGCTGTAGTAGCCCGGTAACAAAGTATTCAGTAGCAATTTCTATTCACTTCTAAGGAACAGATTCACCAGCTTCATTTGGCTTGATGTCCCTGCACATTTTGTCATTAATATCGTGAAACTTTCAACCAGCTGGGGCAAATGGAGTTGACTTTATGTAGTGTCTTCAGGTTTTTCTATACTATGGGGGTTTCATCATAGAGCTCTGTGAGTTAGCTTTCCCTAACAATGATTTAGCTGCAGAACATTGAAATGAGTATAAAATCAGCCAGGGCCCCTCCTTCTGTCCACCCCAGCCATTAAGGGCCAGTGTCAAAGCCTCTAACTGGGTCTTTGGGGACCTTGGGGCCACACAGGAAATCAGGCACATGGGAACCGTGAACAAAAGTGTGTCAAGGGGCACCCGTGTTAAGTACATGCTATTGCTGAGGGGAATTAAATCTCCATGGCTAATTCCCCGCTGCCTCACACAGGGCCATGGGCCGCATCCCCTTAGCGAGAAGTATTAGTGTTGATGGCCACACTATGGCCTTCCTAGAGCAACCCATAACGCTCGTACAAGGGGAATGCATTATACATGAACTGTCACAAAACCAATGTCGCCCCCACTCTGATGAAGAGAACATAAGCTTGGGGTTAGTGCACATGGCCAGCATTAATGAGTCACCATAGACAGAGCCAGCTGAAATCCCTCCACTTACACGACGTTCAACCTTTCACCTTTCCGTCACGTTTGAATACATATGTGAGGATTAGCCAACTGCTTGATTCTCTGCACCACTTTAGAAGCTGGATGTACAGCAAACTGATTAAGGATGTACACCCCAAACAGATTTGTGCACTCTGCATACGCAGCAAAACGGGCAAAGCCATTATTCTAATGTTCTCCATTATACAGAAGGATAAGTCATGCTCCTCACAATATGCAGATAACAGAAACAATTGGACTCAGCTATCATGTGCCTTTTAGGGAGCTTATAGCTTACTTACATGCACTTCATCCCTGCAAAACAGAGAACGAGAGACATGATAATATATATATATATTTTTTTTTTTTTTTTCTGAGCCACAACTTAAAATGTACATAGGAATCCCATGATCATACACTGAGGAAAATAATATGAGAAAGGGATTTCTGATAGATGGGAAAATCAGCCAGTTAGTCTCGCTCTCTAAATTGAACCAATTGGCTCCCTGTTGCTGGTCTCACCCTGGCAGTAACTCTCATCACACCCCTCATTTAACTTTCTCACCTTTTTTTAACTGTTGTACAGCCGCAAAAAAACCGCCTCAGCCGGCACACCGATAGGCCGCGGGTAACTCGCACATCCTCGCTGTAGCTATGCCGACAGCGCGGCTCATTACCGGAGTTCCCACAGTCATCCGCTGACCCTGTCGGGAGACTCCTCAGAAGGAGCATTAGCGAGCAAACGGCACTTAATTAAACCCCGTGACCTGGTCACTTCTCTTCCATATCACGGGAGGTACGGCTGCTCAGATGGCTCAGAATTAGAGCGTACGACTTTGACTTTGAACCCACTAAAACATCCCCCTACAGCTACCCCCTCCCCTGCTCCAGTCCATTTGCGGAAAGTGTTTGAATATTTTGATTTAATCTGTGAGCCGGTGTCTGTAGGAAATCAGAGCGAACCAGATGAAAAAGAAAAGAAGCATACTTTTCTCTCACTGTTCACTTCAGCATGTCAGTAGCTAGCCGTGAAAGCATGTCGGCAAGTTTTATTTTTTCTTTCTTTTTTTAGTACACATCGTGGAATGATATCCAAACCTTCCCCCGCAGACCAGATGGACAGATACTGATATAGATGAAAATATCAGATTTTCATTCTTGCATATAATATCCTTGATTAATGGAAATGGTAGATAATTTGTGTAGGTAAAATTAAACAGAGCCTCAATGAAAAAGTGAGTCGAATGCAAACGCTCTGCCAAGTAACTCATCACCTTCCTCTGACAAGCACTGGCAGGGTTTCAGTATCTTCCAAGGCTCTGTTGGCAGTGATAAGCAAAAAAAAAAAAAAAAAAAAAAAAAACCAGATCACAGGAGCTTGGATTAAATGAACTAATGACAAAACAGGACGGAGCTGCTCTTAATTTCCACCTGACTTGTGTCGCACATTGGCTAGCACCAGCATTATTAGACAGCCGGCGTTGCAAGTTTGTGATCCCATCCCTACGCATTGGACCTGCTCTATTTCACTGGTCTGATGTATCGTGCAGGTGTCCAGATCTGGGCTTCCGGCTGACGGGTCACACTTCACCAGCACGCACACACACTAGGATGCGCAGGAATAATAAGATCGTTCACTGAAGCCGCGGAGCGATCTCTGTCGGGCTCCGCGCGAAAGGAAGCACGTCCGTTCCGTTCCGCAGGCCCCTCCGCCCTGGCCCCGTTCGGCGGGGATTTATGGCGCGTCAGCTCCACTGTGATTAGATGCCGCTGATGTGGTTCTGCTAAAGTGATATTGATGGACAGATCTGCATGGAGATGCAGCCGACTCCCTTTGTGCCGGAGCGGGGCTCCGAATGGCGGCCAATCGACTTTGCGGGTGATCTGTCAGATGAGAGGGAGCCCTGGGGGTGGGGGGGTCGGGGGCTTCAACTGGCAAGACCTGCTTCTCTTAGACCGCCCCACCGCACAGCAGCCACACGCACCTCCAGTGCCCTTTCATCCCTCTGGCGAGTGAGCATTTGCCCACAATGTCATGTTTTGGTGGTGCCCCCCCGCTCCCCCAGGTTGCTTAGAGCGTTACAAGTAAAAGGTCAAAGGTCAGACAGCTGTTCAGGTCCCAGCAGCGGCCTTGTAGTTACGGTCAAAAAGGCCAGAGAGCCGCCGGGGTCACGCCGGCAGGTGCTCGGAGAAAAGGAAGCCATTTATGCCACTTTTAGAATGCGATATTGTGATCCTATGACCGACTATTTGTCATCCCGCGGAGCTGGCAGCTGCATTCAGCACCGGTGCAATCACAATTTGCCGGAGTGTGAGGTGCATCGCTATGCCGGGAAGGAGCGCTTCAGCAGAACGCGACACCTGACAGCCCCCACGGAAGGTTATTTTTCATCATTAGACGGCTGCGAACATGACTTGCAAAGAATGAACAAAGCAGCAAAAATATTTCACGCGTATCAATCGCCATTTTCTCTCGATCAGGGCTTCGGTTGTATTGTCAAAGCAAAGGAATGCTATCAGACAATCAGAGGATATCCATAACATAACAGTGACACTGATATAAACCAGTACTGAGTCAGTGTAATGCCGAATAAATAGGAATAATTCAACAAAAGCATCATACGGGAATCCATTCAGCTCAGAAGTGAAAGCTTGCTCTGCTAAAGACTTATCATACGCTTAAATAATAGCAATAATAATTAAGATATCACAAAATGTCACCCGACTATCAAAGTAAACATGCCAAACTGCAGTGCCTGCGCTACGGCAGACTTAGATCTAAGACAGAAGACTTTCTTCTCTGACTCAGATATAAAAAGAATAAAATAAATAAATTAAAGAGAATCCTTTCCTTGCATTCCTGTAGAAATTGTGAAAAGGTGCCTTCATGTTTTCTTCCTTTTCCCAGTTAACTCCCCTCAACCCCCTCCCCCTCCTTTTTTTTTATTTGAATGAATTCCAAGGCACCACTGGCTTGGGTTTTGATGCCATGGCTTGTTAGTAATATTAAACCGATGGCTGATTTTCTAAAGGTGAGAAGAAGGAGACACTCGCACTCCAAGGAACTGCCTCTTGGGTGAGCATAACTCACAGAAGATTCCAGAGCTTAATCTAAGCACAGTGGTGCAAGATCTCCATGTTCAATACATCATCGTCCTAATTTAATTTGGAAGTGACAAAGCAGTATGGTATAGTATCTTCCTGCTTTTAATTTAAAAAAGGCCCGGTGAAGTTTGCATATGTAAAAATATTTAAAGCATTCAGGGGAAAAAAAAAAAAAAAAAAAAAGAGGGGTTGTGTGTTGTGTAAAGTAACCAATGACAGCCAGAGGTAAAATAAATAAAAGCGCATAAATAAAAGGAGGGGCACCTTGTTTGCAGTGGCTGGATCTCCCAAATCTCCGAGCACCCTTTGAAGGAAGGCTTTTTTTCCCCCCATTCCGCTTGATTTCTGCTGGCATGTGCGGCTTACCGCCGGCTGTCCGACCGCGCGGCCGCACTTATGCATTCAGAGCACGGGCGCGCGGACCGTGGGGCGGAGAGCAGGGGGGGGGGGGGAGCGGCCGGTTGCTGCGCCTCGGATTCGGGCTCCTGGGTGGCGCGCGGCGCTTTCATTTAATTAAAAGGTTAGGAGCAGAGATTCGGGATTTATCTTAAAGGAGATTTGATGGAAAACCCTGGCCGGTGCCGCACGGGCCGCCACTACAGAGATTGGCTTCCGCGGTCCTAATTTCAGAAAACAGCACGATGGCAAACTGTTTAACCCTTCCGCTCGAACGCTGAAAACTCGCCATAACAAGAGTCCTGCCAGGAAGGCATACAGTCCTTAGCGATTCTATACCAGAATTTATGAAAAGATCCAAGTTGCCTTTTTTTTTTTTTTTAGTCTTTATAGTCTTTCTTTATAGGGACAAAAAATGCTAGAAAGCCACTGATGCCTATTACAGTAGAGTACGTGCACGGTCGCAGATGTGAGCAATATTGGCAGCGGATAACTGCAATGGAAAGCATAAAACCTTCGGGTGCACGTTCACCGGCGAGAATGGAAATAGCGCTCGGTGTGGAGGCTGCTGGGCGGTCGTTTGGGCGGCTAAAGGACGCGCCGGTCTCCCCACCTGACTCCCCGGGTCACGCTGGGCACGGCGGCATGCATTTTATATGAGCAGACAGAATTTGCGGTAATTGATCGCTGATAGCTTCGGACAGGGCTGGATCGCTGGACTCCGCAGGCCAAACCGTCAAAACCCCTCTGTGGAAATTGACGGATCAAATCGCCATTAATTTCACATTTCGGAGTCATTTGCGAGGGCCTCTGCTGTCTGATGGAGAGATCATTTGTCCGTTTCTGAGGACCGTTTTGATGGGTTTGTGACAAATACGAAATAAATAAAGCAAAGCATGTCACAGTGCTGGTGTGGGGCCATTTCCATGTCTATGGCTGCATAAAAACCATTCCAGGGAGATAATGAATCCACATTATTGGGCAGGGTAAGAGTGATTTATGAAAGGGAGTGGGCCGTTTTATTCTCAAGCAGTAGCTCTTCTGTCCCCACACCCGACGGGGAGAGTGTCTTCCCCTAGCATTTTTGACTAAATGAGAAAATTTGGGAAAATAGAACACTTTTTTTCTCTCTTTCTGTAATGCCATAATGAGGAGACAGAGAGATAGATAGCATCAGAATGCAACAGGCAATAGCTAAATACACTACAACAGCACATGCACGTAAACGTATCAATGTTTGATATGCCATGACTTCATTTTTTCACTGGAAGCCTGGGGGGAATCAACCACATCTTTAATGTTATCCACTGCATTTATTTTTAAGAGAGGTGGTCAATATAAGGGAGTGAATCCAATAAAAATGAATATGCTGACTTGATCGAACTTGTGTTTACTCAATGTATGCACCGTATTTCAGTAGTAAAGATGTTCAAGATGAGGGAACAAATAATCCTGTAACTAGTTCACACCAGTCAACACAGCTGCAACTTAAGAGACAGCTACCTGACATTGAAATACTTTTGTAACGGAGTTTAGTCATTTAAAGAAGCATGTGAATGTCCACTATGTGTGATCCCTTCAAATATCTGATTAGTTCCTGGGTAGGAGCTCTTATTCTACTGATCTCCAACCTAACCTGTCATTCTGAGGGGAGGCTGCAGACCTTTTGGCAGTTGATGAACTGATATGGGAAGTTATTTGCGTATTTCTGATAATCCAATATTGTATTACTACAGCACTGACATGGAGGTTGCATAACAACCAATTATGTACCAGGGGGTTGGTGGGGCGGTGGAGATTGGGATTGCAGAGCATGTGGGCGGGGGGGGGGTACTGCGATCACTATTGCGATCATGGAATGGGAGGAGATTGTGACTGCTGAACAGGGAGTGGGGGGGCGTGGGGGAGACTGCCATGGCAGATCGGGAAGGGAGAGATTGTGATCGTGGTTTTAAATGAAAATGATCGCATATATTATTGGTGGATGGCACAGCATTCTGAGTGGGCGGGACGATAGTGATGGGTCAGGGATGGTGAAGACTGCAGAAATTTCTGATCTCACAGTAGACCTACCTCTGATGACCGATGTGTGGTCAGCTTAAAAATCGCAGCAAAATAAATGGCTCAGAAGATTGTTTTAGAAGTAGCAACTGAACATTTAGGAATAAAGAATTGAATTCCTAACTCAGAGCTGCCAATTTCATTCTCTACAACATCTGCGAAGCCCTTTCTTTACTACACTACCCAGCTCATTATGCAGACTCTTGTGCCATCTCAACTAGACTGTGGAGTTCTGAATTCTGCTGCTCGTCTCATCTGCAATCAGCCAAAACACACACATGAAATGTCTCTCCTCTTTTCCCCACACCGGCTAACGAAGATGGCCCAAATAAAATACAAATCTCTAGTCCTGCCCCATAGTGTGGCGAGAGGAACAGCACCCTCTTACCAGAGCTCTATTAATCAACCCGTACTCTCCTGCCAGGCTACACTGCTCCACATCCACTGGTCACCTTAGTGTCCCCTCCCTAAACGGGCCCTCCTGCCAATCACATTTCTTCTTTGTCCTGGCCCCCATTGTGATTAGCACCCCACTACATTCAGGACAACGGAGTCATCGCCCATCTTCTCTCACAGACTGAAAACACATCCATTTAAACTGCACCTTGACTCACCTAATGATAAATTCTTAGCATTTTGCATGGGCTTACTAGACAGATTGTTTACTAATGAAACTAAATTCTCTATTTAGCTCTTGTACCTAGTGTGGCATTTTACTTCATAGGATTATGTATTTACTTCTGCAATTGTGAACCTGATTACTTGGAATCAGAACTGTATGTTGCCTAAACCAGTAAGTACACACTTGCACAAGTCCTTCTGGGTAAGAGTGTCTAGCTATATGTATGCATGCAAACATAATGTGGTTGTTGAACAGGTTTTGTACACAATTTGCAAAATGCAGTTTGTTTTGTCAGAATTAAAACGTATTACTGTTATGAAAATACTGAACTATTTTTATTGTAACTATTAGTACAATTTCATATTTATTAAATGATGCCTGCAGTGAAAAACTCATTTAAACATTTCCTTGTATGTTAACCACTTGGATATTTTTGCCCATATTCCAAAAATATTTCACTTTCAAACAGATTAAAAAGCACATTCCCCAGCTCTGAAAATGTGTGATCTTTTTCACTGTATGTATAAACTCAGTGATAGAGTTGCTCTAATCAGGTGAGATTTAATTATTTTAGTGCACAGCTGAGAAAAAAAATCAGAATGTTATTTTTCAACCTTCTCTTTTAAGGACTACGGGCCTCCGTGGTTTTTTAAGACTGTTACATTTTCCTGTATTTTTGACAGATTGGACCCTTGCCATGGCTAATATTTATTTATTTCAACATAGAAAAAAGGTCCTTGGTTCAAATCCCGGCGAGGCCTTTCTGTGTTGAATATGCATGTTCTCCCCGTGTCTGTGTGGGTTTCCTCCGGGTACTCCAGTGTCCACCCACAGTCCAAAGACATGCAGGTTAGGTTACCGGAGAGTCTAAACTGCCCCTAGGTATGAGTGCATGAGTGAATGGTGTGTGTGCCCTGCAATGGTCTAGCGACCTGTCCAGGGTGTATTCCTGCCTCTCGCCCAATGCATGCAGGGATAGGCTGCAGCACCCCCCCGCGACCCTGACCAGGATAAGCAGGTTAGATAATAAATGGACTGACGGAAATACAAAATGAATGCAGATTGTTTGCTATATGAATACATATCTGCCATTCTGTACACAACAGGGTAACACATGCTTATACAAGTATTATTTTTTAAATGTCCTTCAGAAAGCACATAACCATGGTGAATACATAGAAGCTGACTACCCAATCAGTATTTCTCTCACAACAATACCAAGAACACAAGCCATGGAAACCCGCACAATTTTGAGGAGGGGAAAAAAAACAAAACAAAAAACATGAACAGACAATGGCAAAGTCATACATATCTGAAGGCCAGAATCCTGCTTGTTGAATAGCTCGTAATTTCTGGCATTAGTGGCCAAGGGTAACACTGTAGAATACTAATATGGGCTAGATCAAAAGAATGAGTAGGAGAAACCTTTTATTTTTCCCCTGCGAACTTTGAACAGAGACTTTGAACTTGGCGAGTAGCTTCCAGTAAAACGATAATCATTTCAAACTAACACTCCACTACTACAGTAGGCAGGGTCAGCCCAGTTCAAAAGTGAGTGTCACATACTGTAGATGCATATAATGCAAGGAAAAATGTTTAAATTTAAGTCCGTTTCTTTCTTTCTTCTAATTTATTTTTCTTGGGGGCAAAAACACAAATCTATAAATTAATAAACATTTTGATAAGCGCTGTGAAAATACAAGACCAAATCATTAATCATGTCACAATGATTTCAAACTAAATGCACTCAAAAAACACCAACATATTAATCTTGTCCCTTTTATTTGTAAACAAATTTTAGAAAAGAAGACTTTGTTCCATGCCAGGACATATATATGATCAATAGTTCTGACATCTTAATTATAGGGTAATGTATTTAATAATGACCAAACTATTTGGTGTGTTTAGAATTGTCAAATTTAAAATAGTTGCAGGTTAGTTGCTCTAAAGAAAAGTTTTAAAACCAATCATTTCAATTTACAAAAATTTACAAAACACAAGAGTGCTCAACAGGATGTCATTTGAACCAATAATAAGCCAAATTGCAACAAATAATGTCCGCAATATTTGTTCACACACACTATCAAACTCACCATTCCAAACCTATTCCAACTACATTTAATGTATTGTATTCTGTAACCTACAAAGAACAATGAAGTTCTTGTTTCTGGTAAATTTTGTCCCATTTTCTCATTACAATGGTGTTGTAAACGTTCATGTAACTTAGCCTAGCATTTTCTATTCTATTCGAAAACGTTTTGGCCCCTCTAAATTCGCGGGTCACATGAAAGGATCAACCGGTAATCCGCCCCCCCCCAGAAACAGAGACTATCGATCACATAAGGTCCGCCATTCTCTCAGGACCATCAAGAGGATTTTTGATCTAGAACACCACAGGTTTTCCAAGACTTATATTAAAGAAAATCTCTTCTGCTGGGATATAAAAATAAGCCGGAGCATTTATGTCTGAGAAGTCTTATGAAGATGCAATGGCCTCCCAAGTATCGCACTGTGACAAGAAATGACATCCAGGCAGGCAGTCACAATGACTGCTGACAGACAGGGACATTCTTTTGAAGCATTATGGGTCTTCAGATGATGATGTCAGGCAAGGATCAGTACATTAATGAGGACATTTTCGGGACCGAGGCAACACACGGCAATGCTGTCATCGTGCGGCTGACAAATACTGAAGGAAGTAACTGTCTCGGGAGTATAATTCAACCTGGCGATGATTTTTAACACTGCAGCTACACTCCAAAATCCATTTATAATGTGGTTAGAGATTTGCTCTGTGGGGGCCATAAAGTTTGCAAAAAATAAAATAAATGGGCACTTGTCTCAAACAGGCCCAGGCACACTCAAACAATGTGCAGCTTAACAGGCAAAGCCATTCTGAAAGTCCCAGGGTTCAAAGACCTATTTGAAATATGACTGAGGCCTACCTATGCAAATTACCACAATGAAAAACAAAAATAAATATAAATAATGTGTTAATCAACTAGGTTTATACAGCATACATGCTTTGGATGCATATTTAAAAAATAGATTCTTTTTTTGAGCTGTCATTAAACAAGAATATTTTATAACACTAGGGCACCAATATTGCTTTATATTACAACTTATCTTCACTCTGATAAAGTATGATCTCCATCTTTAAAGCCATATCAATACTACACGGTTGAACACACAAAAGTTTTGTATGGGACTCTTTATGGTGAGTCCAAAGACATTTCTTACATCTGTCGGATTCTGGAAGACAAACTAGTCTCAATATTTAGCAACAAAATTTAATATTTTCATGCAATTATTTGAATTCAGAAATTTAGGCTAAATGATGTTGCATGTTTTTCGCCTCTCCTGTGAAATGGTCAAGTGTGACACATGTATCAAGCTTTTGTTGGGTCATATTTACAGACTATTCATCCTCCTGTCATCCATGTGGTTGAGAGGAAGAAAATATTTTCATACAGCAATGCTGAAATATAGAAAAGCTCATAAAAGAAATTTGGCAACTGACAGGGTTGGCAAGCAAGGAACTACTGATGAGAAGCTGCATTGCATTTTTTTATTTATTTACTTTTTTTTCTTTTTTAATCTAACTGAATCTCTTAGCCTCTGCTTATCACCCATCCCTATTTGCAACGCACTAAAACATACGGGAGGCATATCTTTTAATAACATACAGGTGACGTAAATCTGCAAAGGGATGATTTAATCCCAGAGATCGTAGCAGGACAAGAGTGAGCAGTCTGTCATCCACTGTCAGATTCATGCTTGTGTCCTAAACTGTGTGTTTTTAACCCCAAGCTTACATTTGCCCTGCCTTATAAAAGGGATATTCCTTCCACAAAAAAGAGACATTTTTATTGGAATCATTTATCCTGCCTGGCTTGGAGTGCCTGAACGCAGTGATGTTATGCTGTGCGTTCCTGAGTGTTTACGTCTGAGTGTACACATCCATATCACCCATTTGCTCTCTTACAATGTGTTCCATCAATATTCCAATAATGTCTTAATTATTAAACAATACAGCTGTTTTTTTCCCATCAGAATGTGGTTTTTCACACATTTCTTCGAGCGTAAAGGTGTGTTGTTTCGGGTTTGTGAAGGCATGCCAAATGCTCCAAAAATCTAGAATAAAGCCTTCCCAGAAGAGTGGAGGTTATTATATACAGTAGCAGCAAAGGGTGCACCGACTCCATATTAATGCCCATAATTTAGGAGGAGATGTTTGATGTTGGTGGTCCACATACTTTTGGCCATGTGGTGTAAATAAATAAATAAATAGATCTACTGCTACTAAACTCTCCTACTGTAAATCCCTTGCTGGCAAAAGCCTCTTTTCTGCTTTAGGGAATGTCAGCTGAAAAACTGCAGATAATGTCACAATGTCACAGGGTTATAGTACAGTATAAACTACTACGATGTTTGGCATATCGGACAACTGGGTAGAATTATCCCCCACCTCCACCACGACGCCCACCCCCCTGACCCGCATGTTAGAGATAACCACTGTAAAAGTCTAGCTGTAAAGAGGAGCTTAGTGGATAAATAACTTTAAAAAAAACACTTTAAAAAATAAATAAATAAATAGTATCCAATCATAACCTCGGCAGAGAAGCCAATGAATACATGAATAAATAAAATGTAATTAAAATTAGGAATTTTTCTGAACAATGGACTGCTCATATTTGTTTTTGCCACAAACTGCTGTGCATAATTCCTAGGCTATGGAAACATGCATCAAAGGGGCGGTTGACAAACTAGGCAAGCAGGTACGAGAAGAGGAGACAGATCTGATAATGGCAGGGTGGAGCACTTCCAGGAACCCTAATTTTCTTATTTTCTTTTTTTATTATTATTTCTGCCCAGCATCATCTGACATGCTATGGTGAGAGCCTGAGTCAGGGCTCATTACATCAGAATGGACCAAATCACTGTCTAATCCCCCGGTTTGGCAGGTCATCACAGATCGTTATACAGCAAGAGTGTCATTGCAGAGACAGTCCAGGGAACTGACTCTCACAACTCAAACACACAGCTGGATAGGCCACATACCTCCATCTCCACCTCTCTCTGTTCTGAATCATTTTTTCTCTTTCCTTTCTTATGTGTCCATAAAGCATGTAATTAAATCTGGAGGGAACACATGGGTGGGGACCAAGCGAAGCATTCAGACAGAAGTATAGATTCATGCACAGCAGGATAAACAGCAAAATATCCATCCTCCACCCTCTATGTGTGTGCCAGTATAAAGCTAATACAGCCGTACACAGCTGCTCTGAAAAAAATGCATAATTTATTATTTAATAAATAAAAAGGCAACATGGGAATGAATAACGTAAAATAAAATTTTAAAAGACAAAAAAAAGAAAGAAAACTTTTTGGGTTCACCAAAACATAGTTATTGAACAATATGGGAAAAATCAACAGTGAACGCAGCAACTTTCAGGAGATAACCTGGAAATGCATTGCACAAGATTTATTTCAGGCAGAAATAAATCCTCTTTTGACCTTATTTTTTTAAAAGTGGGACTGTTGGATTGAACTTTAGGCAAGGACCAGGTCAACCGGCAAACAAATGTTAAGAGTTTCTCACTTTCATTTTCATAAACCTCTATTTAAATGTTGTTTTTTTAAAAGAGAAAGCTTATGACAGCTTACGAAGATGAAGCAGAACAGACATCTTATTTACCCCTAGAGACAGAGCTGCAGAATGGATAAAGGTTCGCTTTTCAGAGAAATCAGCCTCAGGTGTTTATAGTCAGTGTCATACAAGGACAATTATTCACCATACTCCACCAAATCCATGTACCGTAAAAAAACTGCATTTTTAAAAGCCAGCTTCCTGCTTTGAGCCGACATCTGTGTCATTGAACCAGCGAGAGATACAAAAGACTAATGCAAAAAACATTAATACACAGAATTCTAGAAGGTGAAATAACTTCCCATTCCAGTGACAACTGAAATCCCTTCGACACAACTACCCTTCAACACATTTTCTTAAAGAAACTGGGGGAAAAAGAAAAACTGATGTGACAGAACCAATCACATTCTTCTGACCTTTATGTCAGTGATAAAAATCAAAATGTCCTTTGAATGAACCCCCGAAGACCGTACGTGTAGTCCTATCCTTGAAGAATTCTGAGGGGGACGATACAGTGCCTTCCCAGAGGCCTCTGCTTCCTGGAGTCTGTCACCATGGGATGAAAATAGGCTAGCCGCTCAAACAGGAAACACTATACATCACAGCAAAGGCATCTTCATCCCCTGTCCCTGCGCACGGGGCTAAATGCATAGCCTTCTTTTTAAAGCTCCACAGATCTGAGACCACCTTTCCAAATTTCTCCAATGAAGTCTAGATGGAGAATTCACTATTTGAATAGACTATAAGTATGAAGAATTTAGATTCATGTAGACAGCTTTCATTTAAATCAATCTAAAGCCTTTTTTTGTGTAATACATTTCAAAATATTAGACTTAAAGGTATTTCTGACAGTAAGGTCAAATATTTCATTGTATTTGACAAAGAAAGTACAGACCATTTTCACTGGCAGATCACAGCAGGCTTTTAAAGATTAAAGGCTTGCTACAACTTTTGTTTTCAGGCCTAGATCTCAGGGATATTATATAGTGGGTCTCCAAGGATAGAAGACAGAATTCATGTCCATTGGAGTGTCAATTTGTGGATTGTTTCTTTCAGAGACCAAGTTCTCTGATGTGGCTTCCTAAGAATTTAAAATCAGACTTTCTTTGGTGTTGTCCAAAAAATAAATAAATAAATAAATAATAAATAAATTAAATAAATAAATATTCCCAGCATCAACCGTTCAAGGCTATCCACACGAACAGCATTGTGAACCTGTCATTGGGGAGAATTAACGTTGGAATATTTCAATTTAACACTCAATCCGGTTTTGACGGCCTGTCACATTTCAGCAGACAAAACTGCAAGATCAAAAGCTGGTGGGTAGGCGGGGAAAGAGAAGAAAGAACAGTGACGGCTCAGCCGAACGAGCGTGGGTATCATCTGAAAACAGATTAGAGAGAGGGAGAGAGAGAGAAGTCAATATTTAACTGTTTCAGACGTACGGCTACTTACAAGGTTATTAAGATTTTGCTTTGTGATAATTCATTTAAAAAATAAATAAAAAAAGAACTTTTGTGGGCTGGGCAGCCTTTGGGAAAGGTTTGCTTTTGCTGTCGATTCCAGAGTGGCAGCACACATTTTCGTTTTTACCTTCTGAGCTTAAGTGGTCAGATTCTTTAATTGACCATGTGCATTTACACGTATAACCACAATGCACTGCGGTAGGGGCCTTCTTGCGCATATGGCACGGGCGCCAATGCCTTGTGCAGCATTTATAAAAGAAAAAACAAAAAAACAAAACAAGTCAACCTGAATAATGGTTGTACAAACCAAGCAATTAAGAGCAAAGGTCAGTGCAAAAAAACCATGCACACGCACGCATTGCGGCATTAATGCGGACAGCCGGGTTCCAGTGGGAGGGAAAAGGGCACATTCAGATGGATTTTCCCACTTCACACAAGCGCTAGAAATGATGCAGTTCCCTCGCACTTTAGTGTTGGCTCGCAGGCTTGCCGGGTTCTGTGATCAGGAAGAGGTCTGCTCTAAAAAGAATACCCAACGTCCACCTCAGCGTGTCAACTTCGCCGTCGTCAAACGCACATGGTGTGCCCCTCACCTCTTCAGCCTTTGAAAGATGTCTGTCTTTTCAACGCTGACTTTCATACCGCGGCCACATTCCTGCTCTTTCAATAGAGAGAGGGAGAGGGGGGGGGGAACAAACTCTCGTTCCTATTAAAGCACGTCTCTGCAGTCAGTGAAGATAATGTCAGAAAGCTCTTATTGTGGCCGTGTCAATGGGATAACAAAGCAGACACAGGGCCTAGTCTAATACACAGCAGGGCTGTCGTCATTGAAAAAGGTCACTCTGATTCCCCCCCCCCCCAGCTCCACGCTGCTCGCATTAAATTCACAGATTGGGTCTAAACGCTATTGGACCTCACTGCAGGATTTCATCACAAGTTCGTTTTAATAGCTCGTTATGAATACCATTTTTTGGTTTTGTTCTTTTTTAGTTGGGGGGGGGGATCGTCTGGGTTCACCTTCGAGTAAGAGTGGTGAATGAAAATGGTGGAGCTTGTGGAGAGCATGTCAGTGGGGCATAAAAAGGAGAAGACTATAATTAGGATGTTGGGCTTGGGAGGCTTGGAGAGCCTGTCATCTCCACAGCTTCTCAAGCTCAACTGAACGAGGGGGGGTTGGGGGTTTGGGGGTGGGGGGCGTGGGGTGTTGAGGGGTAGGTGGTAGACATCTCGATGACAGCCACTTCTTGTATTCAATAACTCAAAGGAAATTCAATTATGACACCTTCTGGCACGACGCCTTCCATTAAAAACTCAAGGCGAGGGCATTGTCTCTGCCTTGGAATGGCTATACGAGCCGCTTCTCAAAAAAAAAAAAACACTCAGGGGGAAACCATGCACCATGATACGGTACAAGCACCAGCTTAACACGCAAAGCCTCAACACTCAATATCACTGTGGGGTGTGTGTGTGTGTGTGTGTGTGTGTGTGTGGGGGGGGTGGGGGGGTGGGTTGAGGGGGAGGGTTCAATTTCGGTGAGGTGACACATTCGAGGATCACATTCAACCCAAGACCTGAAAAGAAGAATTACGCGTTTGGATTTACGCTTTCCGTGTATTTATGAAATTACTCGGATTAATAAATAACAAATAGCCACATAAAAAAAAGGTATATCCATCTGCGCCACTTTCCGGTTCAAAGGATATCGTGAGCTACGCGGTATAAAAACCAATTATGTGAATGAGCGAACAACGTTTCCAGAAGATACATAAGCCAAAAAAAAAAAAGGCCCGTGCAATTTATCCATCAGCGGAATGGCCCCGACCGCGGCATAGCGGTAATTCGCGCGGCGCAGGCAATCGCTCGCATTGTGGCGGCGAGCGGGAGGCACAATGGCGCGCATCCGCCGAGCTTTTTAACTCCGGCGCTCGGCTGCACCTGCGCCGTTCGGGCGACCGAACGGAACCCGCCAATCGCATCCCCCGGGGCGATAACATCCATCAGGCTTGACACCAATCACGCGAAAAAAAAGCAGCAACAACAAAAAAAAAAAAACCACCAAACAAAATGCATCAATTTGTTTCCTATTTTAATGTCTTTTTTTTGTTTTTTTTGTGGTGAGGCTCAATCAGACACCTGTCACAGACACCTGCTGCCTATACGGCAGATCATGAAAAGACAGAAAAAAAGAAAGAAAGAAGAGAGGGAAAAGAAGAGAGGGATTTTTGTTTCCCCTTACAGTCGTAATCAGCGCGGTGTTCCTAATCTTCAGCAGCCATTTTCTCCATTTCCTCTTTCACCCCTCCCCACCCCACCTCTTACCCCCACCTCCACCTTTCCTGCAGGAAATCACAGCTATCAATCAGTTTCAGATGCCAGCAAAATACTGATCTCTCCTCCTGATGGAAACATCTGCAGCTCCTAGCCTCCATCTCCCTGGCTAATATACGTGTGCTGCGGCACGCAAAAACTAGCTGGCTGTCTCTAGGCCCGGTGCCACCTGAGACTGGCTTTGCTCAACAGAGCCTGCCTGGGATGCAGAAACGCAGGAGGAGGAGCAACGATCAGAACCTCATTCCCTCTCATGTGATTGCGTCAGAAAGCTGCAACAGCACAAAGCTGTAACTTTACATGAAATTATTAGGCCACAGCAAAGGGATCAAGTGACATTAAACTGCCTTTTTTGTAACAGATTACGGAGAAATTTAGCTAAAACAGTTAGAAGTAGTCATAGTAGTAGTAGTGGTAGTAGAAGCAGCAGCAGCAGCAGCAGTAGTATAGGTAGTGGCCAAAAGACAGACCAGCATCTGAGATGATGCGTCATTCTTCCATGAGAAAGTCATTTAACACATGCCTTACTGAATCAGGTGGAAAAAGTATCTCATATGTTGTTCCAGAATCTTCCATAAGTGCTTGAATGGGTTGACTGAGAAGGCCATGACATGAGAATTAAACATTGTTGTAATTGCTCATCAAACCACTGGATGACCGCACACGCTCTGACACTAGAGGTACTGTCACCCTGGAAGACTCTACTTCTGGCAGGGAAAAGAAATAAATAAATAAATAAAAAATGCTTCCACGTGGGATGAAGGTGATCACTCAGAATCAATAGTAGTCACTCTTTACAAGTTACAAGTAAACATTAGTTGAATTCTAAGGGCATGAGTGCACCCCACACCATGATGAAACATCTAGAACCCATCACTGTTGGAAGCAAGCACACGGGCTTATTTGAGTGTGCACCAGATACACACTCATCTGTACTGGGGAACATGGTGACAGATTATTCATGTTTCTCACTGCTACATAACCCATTGCCTGTGGTCTCTGATGCATTGTGCTCATAAACAGGCATTGCTAGGTGTAAAGAGTGGTTAGTGCACTGCAACCTGACAATGATGTTCCGTTTTGTGGGTTCTTGAATGACTGTTCTCTATGAAACTGCTGGCTCCTGTCTTAATCAGTGAATTTATTTAAGGCTGGTGGCCTTTTTATCTTTACGCCTTTATCTCTTAATGTATGGATATCTTGATCCAGAAGTACGCACTTCCCTCCACAGCTGCCCTTTGTTGATGATGCCTTCCCCTCAGGGTTCCATGCTGATGTCTGAAGCAATCAGCAAATTGAGCCATCTTCTTCGCGGAAGGTCCTGCCAATCACTCCCCGACAGTCATCCCTCTTTCCCAGTCACTGCGGTCTTGTATTCCAGCCATGCTATAATTAAATGCCCGGCATTTTTACACAGCCCTGAGCTCGCTGAGAAGTTAACAATGTAATTAACTGAGGAACCACACCTGTGTGAAAGCACCTGCTTTTACAATATTACAAGTTTTTTTCCAAAACTGTTGTAGCTACACGGGGCACACAAAGAAGAAGTTAGCCATGACGCCTTTTTTTGTTGTAGATTAAGCCAATCATACTTGATTTGTTTATAAAAGTGAGAGACTGACGGAAATTACGTTGAGTTACGAGTTAACCGGGCTCTCTTACGCAGTACCGAAAAGGTGGTTTGTGCTGGAGGAGTAAAGAGATGCAATATTGCTCAGCTGTTTAGTTTTATTTACATATCATCTTTTTTTATGAAAAGCAGGAGGGGAAGTAAACTCCACTGTCTCATGAGCCACTCCTCTCCGGCGCTCTCCTTTACGCTAACAAAGACTGCCTGTGCCGTAATTGAAAAAGGTCAGTGCAAATCACGAAATCAAATCCAGCCATGTGTCTATGGGAGTTCTGCTTCTCCAGAAGCTTCCTCTCTCTCTCATTACAGCACACACGCTGAGCTACCCCCTTCCCTCTCCGCTCCGAGCATGGGTCTCGCATAAAAAAACTACCCTGCGATAAAGCCACTTTGGTAAAGTGCAGCCTAAATTGATTTTTTAATTTTTTTTTTTAATTCTAGGAATAAAAAAAGAAGTGCAAATCAACTAAAATTAAAACAAATTGA
The DNA here is from genome assembly GCF_018555375.3 of Anguilla rostrata. Lineage (NCBI taxonomy): Eukaryota > Metazoa > Chordata > Actinopteri > Anguilliformes > Anguillidae > Anguilla > Anguilla rostrata. The sequence continues at coordinate 12,748,156 of NC_057944.1, forward strand.
ACTTAAAAAATGAACTTAGATTTAACACTTTTTGCAAGAACTATTTGAAACACACACACACACACACACAAACGGCTAAGAGATTCCAAGGAAACAGCGGAACAGAATACAAACTCACGGAACTGAGGCAAATGAGGCCTGTGAATGATTATACCCCCCCGCCCCCCCCCCAGTCCAGTAGATAAGTCCTGAGGCGCTAGTGTGACGTGCCAGGGCCTGATCACAGAGGCTCAGAGGGAATAGACTGTGGGAGGGGATCAGTGCGGAAATCCTGCCGACGTACAGGAATGTCCGCTCCGCTCGCCGGTCCTCCAGCGTCTTCACCTTCTACGAGGCCGGCTTCATGCGCCGCGCAGTGGTGTGTATGATGCGTATGGAAAGCAAACCCCCCCTCCCCCACACACACACAGAACCACCCTCAGGAACCATTGATATCTATATACCAAAGTACAAATGGGTTTGAAGTGATTACTGCCCAGTAGGGAGCACTTTCAGAGATATTCTACTGATCTTACAAACAAACAAACAAACTAATAAATTAATTAATCAATTAATTAATCGAGGGTTAATAATCTGTTAATTATGAGGTTAGGGACTAAAACCTCTAATGTGTTTGTGAGCCTAGCAAGTTAGTTTCCCATTTCAGGAAAGCAATAAATGGCAGATGGCTTTGAGTGTTACCGTATTTTGATTTGTCAGGAAGACTAATAATTAAAAAAAATAAAATAAATAAAAACAGAATGCCATGCTTGCTGCGGTGGGCCGCGATGCTTTTTGAAGTCAGCGATTGACTCAGACAGCGCTGGACCACGAAGGGAGACCCCCTCATTTCGTGAGCAGATATTATTAAACCCAACAAGCCTGTGGCACTGTTTCGGGAAGCTGAGGGAAAAGCCTTTTGATGACTAGAAAACAAGGACTGAAAACGCTGCGCATGCGGAAAGCTCTACTCCCAGCCGACACACACCGAGGGGCTAAACTCAGGCTGACTCAATGATACGCACTCAAGCTATTGAGGAATCACCGACGAAAGGACATTTATCAGTGAAGATCACTGTTTTTTTGCACATCAAAAAAATAAAATAATAATTTCAGCAGCCAGCAATCGTGTAATGCTGAGTCTATTTAAAACATGTTCATTCACCCACATTGACTAAGCTAAGGACAAAGCACAACATTATTTTAGCCTCAATAGTTCCTAGCCTCAACAGTGGTATAAACAATCGGCTTTCACGGAATGCTATATATTTCTGGTGATCAAATTCACAGAAGCAGTTCAGAGGAATTGTCTCCCTCAAGGAGTTCGCTCTCGTTCGGGCTGATCTCAGTTGATTGCTGCTTGAATGGCCTTTGAAAAAGTTGTTTTCTTACTGATTAAACTCAGCGTTCCCCTAAGCACTCCATCTTACTGGCATCTACCTGGCACTGGTGCCCAAAATGCACTTTGCTTTAAACTAAGATAAATCATTTCAATTATACCTTGTCTAAAACAATATAAATAAATTAAATAAATAAATAAATAAAAACCCCGCAACAGCAGAAAAAAAATGTACCAGTTTATGGCTACCCGCGTTTTGCATACAGTGCACGGCATCTATTGTCCAACAGATATGTACGTAATTATAAACGATTGCAGTGCTATCTATCATGGAGGATGGGGGGACGGATGGCACTGTCATACAATTTGGAAAGTGGAAGACAAGATGCCTTCATGGAGGCCTGGACTGTGGGAGAAATCGACAGCATTAACTCACAGTGCATGCAATTTCCCATGAAATATCCCAATGTTCTGTTCCTACATTCTCAAGAAAAGAAAATGAAAAAAAATAAATAAATAAATCGCACAATGCTCTAAGCTATTCCAAAGCCCAGCCAGCTCTGCATTATTAGATTTTGCATTATTGTACATAACGCATGCCCCCCCACCAGAAGACAATGATAATGAAACTTCAATTATACCATGGCCTGTTTCTGTGTAAGGGCTCTACTGCAGGGAAATATTTCTTTCCTACATTCCTGATCGTCAAAGCTTATCGGTCGCACATTAGTTTGGGTTCTTTTCAGAAGTTCAAGCAATTTAACAGTGAAGGATGGGAAATCAAATTAACCAACCCCCCGCCCCTCCCCCAACACCCAACACCCCAAAAAAAATAAAAATATATATTGTAAAAAACCCTAATATAACTGTTTGTGTGAATGATTCTGCATTCACTCTAGAAAAGTATACAACAGCAACATGTGCCTGCTCCGGCTGAGTCCGCCATTTTGTAATATCTGCACAGTACCCGGCTTCAACCTAATGTTTAATGAAGCCCAACTGCAACACCAGCAGGGCTCAGGGGAAAGATGTGAAAATTGCATGCGGTCACAGGGACAGCAGTGCGAATGGCAGCATGATGGAGATTTAGGAAAATAAATGACAGTCCCTTGAATGACCAAGATTTTTGAGTTACATTAGTAATTACATTAGGCGTGTAGAATTAGAACATTGAATGGACCCATCCATTAGTTCAGAGGCTTATTCTGCAAGACTATTCTGTATAACTCCTTAATTACCACATCATTACATTTTTATAAGTCATGAATATGCATCAACACAGGAATTTTGTTCAGATGATTGACATACATTAACGAACAGGTCCCATTAGTCTGCAATTTGTCATAAAATGTGCCATGCCAGCGTGAAATGTGATTGACAGTTTTGCAACTTAAAAAGAAAATATTCTGCACATTAATGGATGTGAAAACGGTGGAAACTGTATAAAAAACATAGTGGATAAGTAGGGGATACATGGCACCGCTTTGATGAAACGTTCCTGATTCACGTGTGTTGGATAAATGCGCCAGACAGCTGTAAGAGAAGACTGTCGTCTCATTTGGTTTTAGGTCTCTGAATTCTTTCACTCTTAGGTACGGTTGGCTGCGTTTCTTTTGAGCCAAATCGTAATCCATTTCTCCCATTCATTACATTACACTCAATTAAAAAAAATACGTACAGAGAGGCCGAGGAACACACAACGGCTGAAGGAAGCATTGCTAATTGCAGACATCCATTGTTATTTGGATCCAAATGCTTAACTGCTCTCAAATGGCAGGCCTTTTCCAAACCACAACATCGCAAAAACTGCAACCTCATTAAGTTCAGAAATCTTAATTTTAATTAGGGGTCAAAATCAATTAAATGTATTACCCTGCCAAGTTCAGGCCTTCCATTATGATATTATTGAAGATTTGACATCCTCCATTGTGTGTCTTGTGAAATGACATCGCTGTGAAATGAAATGCCATGCAAACATAAAAAAAAAAGAAAAATAATTACTCGGGTTCAGTAAGACACATACAAAGGTTTGTATTTGTATTCAAAGATCATGATTTAATTTTCTGAGCTGAGGGAAAGATTTCAAATTCTCATTTTATTTTCTGTCGTTGTCCATCCCAGGGGATTATCAGATTTAAAGAGGACCGGAGAGGGCAGCACTCAAATATATACCTCCTTCAATATAATCGCGCCACGTGCGGACACATCCACATCTCAAACGGATGAAGGGGTTGTAACCGATACTTCACACGTGTCACGTCCTCCAGCAATGGCTTTTAGCCTCAGTTGTTTCTGCTAAGTACACAGTAGCTTAAACACATAAAAAATTTCCCCTGGTCCGGGGCCCCTGCCAGGCAAACAGACAGCAATGACTTCCCCTACAGCATTCGGGCACAACGCACGGCAGAGTGGAACTCCAAACGAGCTCAGGGAAATCCAGGTTTAACCCCTCGGCCTGCTCGTGCGAGCTCACTGGGAGGAAGCAGAAGAGCAGCGGGCTTTGCAAGGTGCAAGACCAGCGATTGGAAAGTCAGCACGGCTCCATTCGGCAGGTCAACGCGCGCGGTCCGCAGAGAGGGTATGAGCGTAGGGTGGGATCCGCAGGGAGGGTGTGCGAGTCTGGGGTGGGACCCACAGAGAGAGGGGCTGCAGAGTACACCAGAGTGTAGAGTTTCTCTTGGTCCTGCACCCAAAAAAGCCTAGTGCCCTTCTTATGCCTTCACAGCTCCACAGAGAGCATGTAGGTCACAGAAAGGACTTCTGGAGAACCATGCGCGCGCACGCGTGTGTGTGTGTGTGTGTGTGTGTCGCTGAAAACAGGAATCGAGTTCACAGTTGGCATGCCTGGTTAAATAAAGCAACAAAATATGTACGCACAAGAGCATGTGCAAGCAAGAGCGTGTGCTCTATTGAATTCAGTGGAAGTGCATGACGACTGGTGTGAGTGTATGGCTGTGAACACAAAAAAAGTGTGTTGCTCTGAATTCTTTGCAATGGCATACAAACTGCACCACCAAACCCCTTTTTCAAAGCAGTGGAATGTGAGACAGAGACAAACTGAAACTCCAACACAATGGTAGCAACAGTGACCGGTTTTTGATGGCTCAAATTGTTACACGTAGATCCTTTCTGATTTATGCCAAGTTATATGCTCTAAGCAACTTCATGCTACGAACAAAATTTTGATGTGGTATCAATCATCTGATAAAATAAACAGTAATAGAAATAAGGCGATTTCTACTATTCTGCCTGCGAACATATTTCATGATCCAAAGCATATTTTCCATTTTCTTTACAAAAAACCAAAACAAAACAAACAAACAAAAAAAAATTGAAGCATCTCCCAGGTGTGCTGTGGAACAGGCAATTTTCTGTGTGAACACACACTAATCAGATACTGCTACCAACTGCCGTTCACCCACTGTTCTTCCTCAGTGTTCACACACTGCTCCCCACTACTGTTCACACAGCTCCCTACTCCTGTTCACACAAAGCTCCCCACTACTGTTCACACAGCTCCCTACTCCTGTTCACACAAAGCTCCTCACTACTGTTAGCACACAGCTCCCTACTCCTGTTCACACAAAGCTCCTCACTACTGTTCACACAGCTCCCTACTCCTGTTCACACAAAGCTCCTCACTACTGTTAGCACACAGCTCTCCACGACTACTGTTACCACACAGCTTCTCACTACTGTTCACACACTGCTCCCCATTACTGTTCACACTGCTCCCTACTACTGTTGGCACACTGCTCCCCCACAACTGTTCACACACTGCTCCCCATTACTGTTCACACACTGCTCCCCATTACTGTTCACACTGCTCCCTACTACTGTTGGCACACTGCTCCCCCACAACTGTTCACACACTGCTCCCCATTACTGTTCACACTGCTCCCTACTACTGTTCACACACTGCTCCCCATTACTGTTCACACACTGCTCCCCATTACTGTTCACACTGCTCCCTACTACTGTTGGCACACTGCTCCCCCACAACTGTTCACACACTGCTCCCCATTACTGTTCACACACTGCTCCCCATTACTGTTCACACACTGCTCCCTACTACTGTTACCACACAGCTTCTCACTAGAGTTCACACACAGCTCCCCACTACTGCTCACGCATTGCCCCTCACTGCCTTTCACTTGCTGTGACACTCAGTTTGCAAAGAGTTAAGGTGCAGCAGCCTGTCTGTTTAAAGTACAGTGAGATGTAGCAGGCCCTTGGAATCCATTTAGCTTCATTAAGTGATACTCCTCATGACAGACTGCTAACAAAAGCTGCGGAAATTAATTTCAGCCTGAAGTTTGCTATAAAGTCGTACTCTTGACAATGAAAAACAAGCAGAGCAATGTAAAATTAGTTGCTATCCCTTCAGACATACATGTTCAATATTTTGACTTTGGTTTGGCAATACATTTAAGTTACCCAAATTAATCTCAATTGGCCTGCATTGCCCCGGTTTGACACCCATTCACAGGTACACCGCAGCCTGTCTTAGCCATGGTTTAATGGGACTTACAACACTGCCTTTTCAGCAAATTTGTCTAGATCCTGCACATGAAAGCAGAAGAGAGAGAGAGAGAGAGACAGCGAGAGAGAGCGAGAGAGAGAGATTCAATACCACGCGCTTGTTTATGCAGCTCGGCAATATATGCAAGTGATTTGGACATGGTATTGATTAAAACTGAGATCTATTAGAACTGTCTATATCTACTGACAGCCATATTTACAACGGCAGCAAAATATACAACCGCCCTGCATTCACTTATTCATTGGGTGACATTTCTCTCCTCAATGTAGAGCACATTTTAACAGTATGCCAATGGGCATATCATTTAGAGCGGTAGCTGAACCCGCATGAATATTTAATATTAGCCTAGCAGTTCATGGGTTCAGGGTAAATGAATTATTTTGTGTGTGCTTTGCAGAGACAGCTGGGAACTGCTTTAGCAGTTTTGATGAATTGCCGAATAGTTTATGTTATATTAAAAGGGCAAAACAAATGACTATCAATCATATGATGTTTCCATGGAGGTGGCCCCTCCCCCTTCCTACTCCCTGTAACTGCGCGCCCCTGGTTTAAAAATGCTACATCAGCTGCCAAGACCAACTTTCACATACTGCCTGACTCTCTTTAATTCTCCATCCCTCTCTGTCTGTCTCTCTCCCTCTCTCTCTCTCTCCCTCCCTTGCCAGCTTGGACAAAGATGTTGCTGTTGTGTGAATAAATACAAAAGGCCCACTGTTGCTACAGAATGCCACAAACACAATATCAGAAGGCCTGCTGAAGACCACAACAATGTTTCTGCGGGGTTAAAAATAATAATAATAAATTTGACCTCCGCAGTTATTAAAATTTGATATGAAGTCCACAGATTGTCAATGTGGATTGCAGAAAAGCAGCTGAGCCAAGGAATGAGTAAAAATAGACTGTTGGAAATATTCCGTGAAGTTCTGCTTGCACATGACCGTGTACCACAGGAACAGCCAGCCAGTTTTTATTATTTATTTTTTTCCTGATTACTGCTCTCTACAACCAAATTATTACTTGCAACACATCTGTGACAACAACCACAAGTTGCATCAAGCTGAATCTGGTAGAAATTAAAGCTACAGACGCATTCTACCCTGGTAAGGTACTGTATACATTTCCGTATGGCATAATGCAGCAGAACAAAAATCACATCAACAGACAACAGATGACCAGAGTCACTGTAGCATGCTCAGGTAAAGAGTAATTATGGTAAGATTTACACTTAAGCAATGCATTCCTAATGTGGTGGAGTGATAAAAGGTCAACCAAATATATAACAACAAAGAATCACAAACCAAATGATTATTGGTCCGATTTCGAAATCATGGAAATGTAAGGGAATTTTCCCCAAATCATGCCACTAAAATCATAAAACATCAAATTGTTGAAAGTAAGATCCTTGTGCTCTAATCCTGCGATAGACTGTGAAGTTACATAATTATATTATATCCTAAATGGTTAATTAAATTATTATTTTTTACAAATACATTTTTCCACATCCAACTGATGAGACAAGGGGCAGAGAAATCAAAGCAAAGTGCTCTTAATCAATATGGGACCAGCTCTGAAAAAATAACGTTCTGTTGAGACAACAATTTATCAAAGTTCAAACTTCAAAATATGAGGTCACGATTTATTTATAGTATTTAGTATTATTGTTATTTTTTTTTTTAAGTCATGCAGTTGGAAATATATCTTTAATTCACCAACCTCCAAACTTCAGGCAGAGATTTTTCTTTTTCTTTTTCTCACACCAGTTACCAATCAACATGGCGTAGCAACCGTATATTTACAGTGAACTTACAACTAACGGTTTTTGATGTTTGGAGTAAATATATGGTGGCTAAGGCATGTTTCTGCAATCTTGCTCTTGCCGCAATCACATGTTGATTCAACACAAGGAAAAAAACTGAGGGCTCTATTTTCCAGCCGGCGCACAGCGTGTTGCGAGGCGACGCAACTGCACAGCGATATTTTCGTCACGGATTTCGACACACCCGAGCCGTTTGGCCATTTTGTGGCGGGCCGTGCGCTGAAGTGGGAGCAGAGCTGCTGCTGGGGGTATGTCAGTCAAGACTGAGCAGCGCAACTAAATTTTACTGGTGTTCATTGCGATTTTTGTGTCCGCCAAGTCTGTGATTTGTGCCCTCTCCTCCCACCTTCGTTCAAATTCCATTTTTGAAAAAAGCACAGTTCTGCCCTGCCCACAAAAGAACATCCTGTGACCGTCTGATTAGTATGTCCATATCCTCGTCTTCCATCGCAGTCTCAGACCATGGAAATTGGCAGTACTCTCTGTGCAATGCACACGGCTCTTAATGAGAATGAAAAGAGGTAATTTGATTGGCTATTAAGGAATGCAGCTGCACCACACCCACTGATAACATATTCAGTATAATCCAGCCCATTTTCCACCTGTGCCGCATGCTTTGAGCTGTACAGTCCTTGCCTCTGGTCACAGAAATACCAACATTCACTAGCCACGCCCAGTGCACCCACACGATGTGCCATTGACTGTACCCATGCGCCGTGCAACACTGATTCTGGGAAACAGAGTCCTGTGTCTCAGACATTGCAGAATAGGAGCAGAATTGCACATTCAGGCCTGCCTTTGAGAGAACGGCCAAATGTCCTACGCTATCGACCTGCGTCATGTCTCCACCTGGACTACCCACACGCAGGCATGCGTGCACCTGCGTGCGTATGCACACACACGCACGTGCACACGCACACAGTTTTTTAAATGTTAAATACTAGTTCATATGATAGTAAGCCGTTGTTTTTTTCCACACTCCTTTTGTGTATTTATTATAATGTTTTATAAAGATGCTTTTAAGAAAAAAAGAAAAGAAACATGATAAATGTTCTTAAAAAAGACCATTAAACCAAGTTGGTTGTTTTAATTGCTTGAGCAAAATGTGAATAGGACAGGCATCTTGTGGGACAAAGAAAGAAATTCAATGTCAAACACTCAGTGTGCTTTAAGCAACATCTAAAACAATTATCTGTACCCCGTTAACCTTTCAACAAATCACTTCGGTGCACAAATGTTGTTATGATGCAGTCGTCTTTTCAAATCCTGAATGCATACCCACAAAAAAAGAACGCCCACACAGCGAAAAAGAGGCATTTTATCATGTATCTTCAAATAATACATTTAACTTTACCTCGTTGCACATTAAAACAGACCATCAGAGGAATTTGGTCCAGAAGACGCTTTTCAAAATCACTGCCTGTTTCCCAAGTGAAGGAATAAAGCCTTTGAAACTCTGAATGGATTCTCCCGACAGTTAAAAATACTCCCCTGCATTTGCTATCTTTAAAGTGAAGGCATCTGAAGTTTGCTACACTTGATATGGAAGGAATAAAGGGTAAAAAGTCAAATCTGACAACTCTTTTACGTTTTCTCTGCGCATTAAAAATCACAGAAATCCCCGAAGAGCTATGGGCTGGGATGTATATTAGTGGGTGATGATGTGTTCTAGCGATGGAGGCCAGTGCCTGTGGCAAACCCCTTGTTTCAGACAGCAGGGGTTTTCAGTAAAATGTGCTTTCTGAGAGAGCGGTGCTTATTTTTGCTCCGGGTGCAATAAAACGGATATAAAAAAACGCAGGTCTAAGGGTCAGAGGCTCTCCTCTGGCCTAATAACCTCAGAACTGATTACTGAGGGAACCGGACGCAAGACCATTTCCCCCTTCCTTCTTCTCTTCAAATACGGCTAGCCTCTCGCCCCCTCTCTCTCACATTTTAACTCAAATGAGCTTTATTGGCATGATGTATATAGGTACACATTGCCAAAGCATGAGTACAGCAAACAAATAAACATATAGGCACAACTTTGTGTGTGTGTGTGGTATTACTGTATGTCAGCTTGGATAATGTCATGTCTGTGTCTCTCGTTCTCTCTCTTGTCTGTGTCTCTCTCTCTCTCTTTAATCAATACCATGCATATCACTTGCATATATTGCCGAGCTGCATACGCAAGTGTGTGGTATTGAATATATCTCTCTTTCTCCCTCTCTCTCTCTCTCTCTCTCTCTCTCCATCCTAATTGGTGTACAGCTTGAGTCAAGCACTTCTCAAACACAGACCACCAACCCTCCTGCCTAAGAAGACTGTGATGGTACCTCTCTCCCTCTCCTCTAAACCCAGCCTGGCTTTCCACTCTCCACTCATCTCTCTCTTTGATGACACCTGTAATCACACTGAATCAATAGATGGACAAGTTAAACTGCACCTGCACACAAACACACACCCACACACACACACACCCACACAACCATCCTTCCTGCAGTGTTGAAATGCAGAACATGGCCGACAGCTGAAGAGCTCAGGAGCAGAGAACAGGGGGTTGTGCATTTCCTACTACTCTTCCACAGCTTTCATCAAACTTCTTTTCTTTTCCTCCTTTAACCTGTCACCCACCTGGGACAGCATTTGGACATTTGTTCACTTCACGATGGACAAATTCATTTAGCACAGAAATACAAACAAATTATCTAAAAAAAAAAATGAAAGTTTCGTAATGAAGTCCTGATTCATAGCCATATTCCTAGTATTAATTTTTTTATTATTATTATTAAAAACATTTTTTAAGCAAAATCACCACAGAGCATTTCATTAACAGCACTGAGCAGCAGGAAATGAAATGAGTGATTAAAGGCGGATTCGGTGCGTGAGACTGCTCGGCGTCCTCTGTTGTCGGTCCCTGCGTAAATTCACTGGGCTGTCGCTGGCGGTTCCAGACGAGCTCGGTGTTTGTGTATGCAGGCCCAGACGCTCGCCGCAGCTCTGCCGCGTAACCACGCCGCTCGATGCAGAATAAGATAACCCCGGAATCTCTCTCCGTGTGTGCACACAGCTCTCCTCGACCGTGCGCGTCTGGAAATTCGATGCGGGGAACAAACACGGACGGCTCGCTTCGCGGCAAGCTGAGATGGCCGCGCGCTGTGACCTCTTCCGCACTAAAATGGACATCCACCTTTTTTTGAAATGGCCTGCCCGAATCTTTATTGCTCGCTACCGTTTACAATTAAACCAGAACAGGTCTGACTGGCATCCTGTTACCATTTCCCCGACCAAGAATACGACAGCACATTACTGGATTACAGGAAGTGACACGACAAAACCCGCAAGCTTTAATTACATGTACAGCAGTAATGGAGGCTAAAACCAATGCACAGGCTTGGTGTAGCACGACTTCTGTTCCGATTCAGAGGTTGCAGGTTCAAAGACGAGGTGAGACACAGGTGCTGCACCTTTGAGTAAAGCATTTACTATGAATTCTCTTAGTAAATAGCAGCTTTATAAATGGATCGTGGAGAAAATACAAGCAAGCTTTCCTTATCTAGTTTTGATTCTGGCTTTTTTTATTGCCTTTGTTATTGGCATTTGTCAACACGAGGACCAGAGCTGTGCCAATGAAAGTCAAGGAAGCCATTATGAGGTTGAGAAATAACAAAACTGTCAGAAACAGTCCAAAACTTTAGGCTTACCAAAATCAACTGTTTGAAACATCACTAAGAAGAAAGAGAGCACTGGTGAGCTCAGAAATCACAAAGGGCCTGGTAGGCCAAGGGAGACCTCTACCAAAGAATTCTCTCCATAATGAAGAAAAGCCCCCAAACAGCTGTCAGACAGATCAGAAACACTCTTCAGGAGGCAGTCCTGGATGTGTCAGTGCCTACTGTCCGCAGAAGACTTCATAAAAAGAACTGCAGACGCTACACTGAAAGATGCAAACCACTAGTTAGCCATAAAAATAGGATACCCAGGTTAGAGTTCGCTAAGAAGCACCTAAAAGAGTCAAAAGAGTTCTGGAAAAAGGTCTTGTGGACAGATGAAACCAAGATTCACTTGTATCGGAGTGATGGCAAGAGGCCAGCAGGAACAGCCTAAGATCGCACCCCCTCAACTGTGAAACATGGTGGTGGTTATGGTTTGGGGATGTATGGTTGCCGCAGACACTCACTTGTCTTTATTGATAATGTAATTGCTGATAGTAGCAGCAGAATGAATTTTGAAGTGTTCAGAAGCACCTAATTTGCTCAAGTTCAACCAAATTCCTCAAAATTGGATGGTTCTTTGTCTTACAGCCAGACAATGACCCCAAACATACCGCTAAAGCAACAAAGGAGTTTTTCGAAGCTAAACGCTGGTAAACTCTTGACTTGCAAAGTCATTCACCTGATCTGAATCCAAATGAATATGTGTTTCATGTGCTTAAGTGAAAACTTAAGGCAATTAGCCTCCAAAACAAGCAGGCGCTGAAGATGGCTGCAGTACACGCCTGGCCGAGCATCACCAAAGAAGATACTCAGGACCTGGAGACGTCTATGGTTCACAGACTTAAAGCTATTTTTTTTTTCTTTTTTTAAATTCCTGTTCAAAGGAGTAAATTGCTGGCAGATTGACAAACATAACAGCAATTTCCCCCACCTGATTTCTTAAATCACTAAACAGCCCCACTTATCCTCTGCCTGACCTACAGGGAATTCAAGACACAGAGCACATTTTAAATGAATTATGATAGCATAACGGCACCTGTTTACGAAGAAAAAAAGAAAATAATCTGGCAAATTATCTGTGTTATTATAACATCAGCAGAACTCTGTGCTTTATTATCTGTTTAATGGGTGTCAAGGGATATTCTGCATATCCGCTCATATTTACCTTCACTTTTATTTGCCAAATTGCCAAAGCTTGTCATTGCTTTAGACATCTTGCAGCAGGCTAGCTAAATTTGTATTCAAAGTCAAACTTTTTTTAAAAACCAAATAACCCAAAAATAATAATATTACACAACAGTGGCCCAGCCCTCCACTGGGAAACATTACCTTACCCCTAAGCAGCAACTTTTGGAGGGCAGGCTGTTTCAAGTTGGCATCACAGCTTGCAGATCTCCCACAGGGAACACAATGACTCCCAAAGTTAATGAATTTGCTTAAATGCATTTAAATACATTTTTGTCCAGCACTCAGTGTACTCGTGCGAATGTGCGTGTGTGTGTGTGTGTGAGAGAGAGAGAGAATGTGTGAATGTGAATGCGAGTGCATGAGTATATATATAGTTATTTAAGTTCATCAGAAGTATTATGCATTTGACACAGAAGGGTGTACATTCCGACTTACATGTGGGATGTGGAACCCTCACCCTTTGTCTATGATTTATTATTATTATTATTTTTTCATTTACTTTTAGACTATTTCTTATCATGCTCCATATGTGTATAACTACATTTTTGTGCAAGGAATCCCATCCAGTTCATAAGCAGCATCCAGCGCTCGGCACCGCAGAGTGGAAGTCCCCGCGTTTATAATGGATGCGGAGGAACGGCCGGCCCCCCTCATTCACAATCAGCGCACTCCTCCGCCCGGTCTCCCCGGCGACCTGAACTCTAATCTCACCGCGCGGTTTGATTAACTCGGAGAGTACGGCCTGGGTCTCCGACACAGGTTAAACGCAGCCCCCACCCCCCCCACCCCCCCCCGGAGTTTGGCTTTTCGCTTCCACGGGCCACGCTGCATATTAGCCAGCTCCATTAATACAGCCAGCCAGGGTAGTACGGGGAGACTGCCCTGGTCGATGCATTACCGCACAGAGTGGCCCGGCTGCGCAGCTAGCCGTCTGGCCGCTAGGAGCGCCCGCCACACCAATCCCCAAGTCTTGCTAGGACTGAGCTGCCATGGGTTACCGCAGTATTCAAAATTTTTCAGGGATGTTCATGGGTAATTATATGCGTTTACGAGTTTTTAATACTCTATTTGTAAACACCTAACCTTGCAATAGACTTTACACAGTACAGTTTTCAGTGTTAAGCCAACACTTACAGATTTTATATGAGTCCACTATCGCATGTTAGAGGTGAATTAACAGCATACACTTTATTGCGTACTAAAATGTTAATGAGACATTTCGTTTGTTTGTATGAAAACTCTATTCTCACACTGCAAAGTTTGCACGAGAGATGTGCACTTTTTAGAACAGAACACTGAGTGCACGGAATTCACAGAATAATGTATTGTTGTATGGGAAATGTATAGTTAGCCACAGAAATGGAATGTTTGTGAAATGCAAACACCAAGAGAAAATCAAGAATGTTCATGGGCTTTGCAAACAAGTAGTTTTACAACCTTGAATTTTATACATTCTCAACATACAGTATTTTGAGAATGATTGGGGACTTAGGGAAGGCCAGGGGTCCTATTCAGAGAACTTTATTATATTACTTTTTAATGAATTTTTCTAGGATAAATGTGGATATAAGGATTGTATATGGAAGGATTTTCATAGACAGCAGAAACCCCAAAAGGCATTGTTTACCTTTTACCTATTTACCCATCTCCAAGAAGCTGTTGGCTATATTATACTCCAGACAGCGTTTCTGTGTCTGAAGACACACTGTACAGAACTAAAGCTCTCTGCTGCCAACCATCCTGACTAAAATGAAAAGTCTGGAATTATCATGTAGCTCCTGCTTTGAGCTTGTAAGTTGCCTCAGAGTCCAACATCAATTATTCAAAACTGAATCTAGTCAGGTGTGTTGTCTGAAGATCCTTAAGAATTGAGACACGTGTGAATTGACACATGGAGGTGTGGGGGTGTGGGTGTGTGGGTTGAAGTACAGAGGCATTCCACAGTATACAGATACATTTAAGAGAAACAGAGAGAGCACAGGACATATATACCTGTATATAAATGAATGGGGAGGGGAGAGACAAAGAAAGAGTTGGGAAGAGGAAAGGAGTGTGAAAGGGAAAGATGACTGAGCAAGGGAAGGAGGGAGAGAGACAGGGAGAAGGAGAGAGAGAGAGAGACAGGGAGCAGGAGAGTGAGAAGAGTGAGAGGGAGAGAGGAGGAGTGGAGTGATAGAACGGGGGAAACTCGAGGGAGTGCCGGGTGAGATGGATGATCAGACAGGACAGGAATTGGAGCTGTAATGATGGAGCGCTCGCCCAGATCCACTCTGGCAGAGTGAGGCAATTAAAAAGGCCGGGAGACAGGTAGACAGATGTGCGTCTCTATGAGCAGGACACGAAATGCGGGAAACAAGGCCTTTGATCATTATCCGACATGCCAGCCTCTCCTCCCAGGAGAGCGGCCCGTTACGCATGCTTACGCCCCCCCATCCGACGGGCAGCGACACCACCCTGGCACCCGGGCCCCAGAGCGCAGCCCAAACCCCACCGCACGCGCCGGGTTACCAGGGGAGGGGCTATGGTCATCTCCATGAAAGGATTTAAACTGCAGAGGCTGGCTAGGGATGGGAGGGGAAATGGGGGGAAACATTGAAAAAAACTTTCGATGACTAATGCCACGTTAAACGAGGCAGATGCTTTGAACACAGTGCATAGCCTTTGGTTATCCCAGTAACAGCTGCAAAAGCAACTGCAGTCTGAGAAAAAAAAGGGTGAACAAAAAAACTCTTTTGTACACAGTAGGCACTCAAAAATGGACGTTGGCATGCTGTCTCAGTACAATACATTTTCGATGTACAAAGCTGAATTGGACATTTCCCAGCAAACCTTAAAGTGAGAAATATAATTGTGCAGCCCAGAACTTCTGTAAGGATGCTTCAGTAGTTACATGTAATAGACTGAATCTCACTGAATGGGGAAGAAGAAGAAGAAAAACATATTATCAGTAGTTAGTGTAGCTCTTGAAAAGTTTCTTTGAGAAAGGTGGATTCACTCTTTTGATTGGCAGATGATGTTGTTCCAGAACCCCTGGCATTCCCCAGGTGTCCATGTGATCGCTGGCCCCCGGTGGGACAGAACTACAGCGGGAGTGTGTGGGGGCACGTTCCTGTTCCTAATACCCCCTCTCCCCTTCTCTGTTCTGTGAGAAAGGGAAAACCCGGCTATTCTGCTCGAAGAGTGTTCTGTAGGCTATGATTCAAACAGGGCTCAGGCAGGATGGATGCTCCAGCAGGAAGAGGGAAGACCGAAGACCAAAGAACGAAGATGGAAGAGCGAAGAGCGAAGAGCGAAGAGCGAAGAGCGAAGAGCGAAGAGCGAAGAGCGAAGAGCGAAGAGCGGGCTCCTCCCCGCAGTCTCGCGCGTCCCCAGGACAGCACCCAGCGCTCACTCACCGCTCACAGCCATCCGTTGCCTCCCTGTGGATGGACTCTTAGCGTGTGGCGGCTAGGCCGGGCTCCGCAGCACGAGGCTGGTTAGAGCGCAGGGAGAGAGCGAGGAGGCAGGGGAGACAGGCTGTCGTCCGCGTCAGATTAAATAGGCGCACTTTTACTGACGCTCCCCCCCCCCGCCCCTCCTCGGCTCAGCCTGATAAAAAGCGCTTATCAGATGGCGGGTTTTCGCACGAGTCGTCTGGTGACCCGCGGCGGCGTCAGAGGGAGACGGTCGCTAAGTGCGGCCTCGCGTTCAAAAAAAAAAAAAAACCTACCCGTCCCCCATCTGCATGCTCGCCGCAATTACCGGCCCGGCGGGGGGCCGTCCGTGAGCGGGGGAAATTTCCCCGCTGGCAGCGGTATAGAAGCAGCGGCGGTATCGCCCGCTGTTTGGCAGGGAGGCCAGTGATTGGCTGACTGGATTGCAGGGGATTAGGGCGTCCTCCGGGAACGGCGCTGAAACTCTCCCGTCTCTTCAGACTGGCAGGGCCAGCGAGAGCGACGGGGACAACTGACACTGCGGCTTTAGAAAATCACTAGGGAAGAGCTCTGTGCCACACACACACACACACAGACTCAAAAAATACACACGGCTCCAATACTAGACATAATTGAAAGGTCATTAATAAGTATGACTTGTAATAGAATTCTGCTTCTGTCTGTAATGAATGGTTGAGCGTGTGATGTCTGTGTGCGGTCTGCGCGACTGGTCTTTGCTTGGTTGTGCTGCCTCCTCGGCCAAAGAGAGCCCAGCCTCAGCTCAAGGTTTCAATGTAGAGTCTGGAGGGATCAAGGGACCAGTGTGGATGTGTGTGTGTGTGTGTATTTATGGGTTGTGGCGGCTTGTTTTGTAAACAACATTGTTGTCCAGAGGGTGGAAAAGTGTGTGTGTGTGTGTGTGTGTGTCCGCGGCCAGCAGTGTCTGGGCCTGTAAACAGCAGCTGCACACACTCACAGCCCTCCATTAACGCACCGCATATATTTGCTGTGTAACTGATGTGCAGCTCCAGCCCCATGAAATATTTAGCAGCGCATTTCACAGACCCTGACCAACCCTAATCCTGGACTAAATCACCTATTTGGGTGAGGTGATGGGCCAAATGTGTGATTGATTCTACAGCACGGCTCTTCTCAGTCTCTGAAATGCCCCCTATTGGCAGCTTAGAGAACAACAGCCGGACAGACGGACAGAGGGCATATTATCAACCAAAAACCGGTACAGATATTTTATCCTCTAGCCAATACGAGCGATGCTATACCAGCAGACGCAAGGTGTGCTCTGCGCTGCCCCAGTAGGGCAGTGTTCAATGGAAAGCTGCAAGCACATGGAGCGTGGAGCAGCCACAAATGAGCTGTAGGGAGGGAGTCACCCACGACCCCTGACCCCTGACCCCTGACCCTCGCGTGCTTCCATCAACGCTCAGCAGCTAAGTCTTTATTGGCAGCACCTGCCTCTGAAGCATTTTCTGATCTTTCATTTCCTCTTCTGGTAAGACAAAAACCTGATAGGCAGGTAAAGGGAAAACTAACCAACTCTGCCCCCCCATCCCCCCACCAAAGAAAAACAAAAAAGAACATTGTAGTTCCAACTGTTGCTAAATTAAGTATGACAGAAACAAAGACTAATCACCTTCACAGCTACGGGGACCCTCGCTTCATCTTCTCACTGGCTTGTGACCCGAGAAGTTTCCATGGAAACAGTCTCTTTTATCAGTCAACCGCATTTGCATTATTTAAGGAAAGTTTGAATATTAATGTTCTTGTTCTTTAGCTTTATATGGCAACAAACAATTCCATAAAAAAACATTTAAAAATATGAAAGCTGTAAGTACAGCAGTCTTAGCTAGTGTGCAAAACCTTTTTGGGCTGAAACACAGGAGAACAGTGCTTTCTGGGTAAAAGCAAATTAATTGCTTGTATTTGACTGCAGATCACATCTAATCCTCCCTAATTCTCGCACAAGCCACGTAAGTAACGTGCAATGATGTCACTTAATCCAGGTTGTAAAAGACCTTCACCAGGCAGAACAGTGATGACAATGCTTACCTACTGCGCCTCCTCAAAATTCATAAATCATGTAAACAGCCGCATTTGAGGAAGATCAGACAAAAGAATGTTCCAATTAATTTCTTGACACAGCTTGCAAAAAGGGTAATCTTGTCAAGTTTAATGTAAATTTAGCTCAAGTGCTACACCTAACTTGGCATTTTGCTTCGTATGATAAACAGCTGTAATAACACATGAATGGAAAACTGTTCCCAGAAAGAAGAAAAAAAAAGTCAGGAGAAGATATTACAGACCAATGCACTATTGACACATTAAGTGAAAATGGGTTTTTTTCCTAAAATGTCCACAGAATGTGTCGAATGTCAGGTACACAGGCAAAACACATTGCTTTCCATAGTTATGAGCACTATGAGGAGCAGACAGTAATCTAAAATAAAATGCAGGCTGTGCTATGCAAATAAGGCAATTCACCTGAAACAATGCAAGCTTGTGAACTTGGTGACTCACCCATGATTCAAACAAGTCCAGTTGCCTAACCGCTATGCCTCGATGCATTAGCCAGAAAGGTTAACAGAAGGTGAATGTCAAACCATTTTATTTTCATGAAAATAACATCCATAAAAAGAAAAGAGAAGGAAAAAGAAGGAGATGTGTGCCCATATTAAAAATTAATGTTCTCTCTTTCTGTCTTGTATTGTGCTGACAACTACATGGCCCATAGAAAAATGAGGAGTGGTAGTGTGCTTGAAGCCATTATTAAATAATTTTAACTAGCACTAGCTAGCTATGTTATTTAGGTTACAAAGCTAGCGAGGTGTTTTGTCTACCGCTAGTCACATGAATTATCAAATGATGTGACACCTACCTATAGTAAGAGCATGTGTTACACTAACTGTTAGTTAGTTGATCTAATATTCATTATTTTTAAGTAGCTGTGATATATGCAGAAGAAAAAAAAAAACACACACACTCCAATCCATTCAATGTATACTTTGATAAGAGTGGCCGACACATACTTCTACGCATACTTCTATGGTGGAAGTGGTCAGCACACATACTGTCATAAACACGCATATTCTCCTCTCAGCTGAGAGCTTAAATGTGCAGGGATGTTCAGTTGTTGGATAAATGTTTAACTGTTTTAGTCAAAACAGCTTGGCTTCATTTCCTAATGAGATTGTTGAAACCTGTTTTAATTATGTAAAACTGGCCTTTAATCTAGAAAATAAACCTATGATGTAATCATGTCAAACAAACGGCAAATTAACACTCAATTGAGAAACCTAAGAACAGATTAACATGGGCTGTTATTGAAAAGCCAATATTTATATCTGGAATAATTATAGCCATTGCCTGAATATGGCATTCATCATTGAAACTTGTTACAACAAATGGTTGCACATGCTGCACAAACACAGAAAAACACAGAACACAACAATAAGAACAGAGCGGAGAAAAGCACAATAAACTCGAGTCAGCACACGGTTCATTGAAGAATAAGCAGATTTGAAGTCATTTATATTTCCTTGGCTAATCATCATTAATTCATCTCACCAGCCAATATTTTCCATGGCGATGTGAGAATACTTTGTATTAACCGACAATAGGCTTAGCCAAATTAAAACAACATCCAGGATAAAGTCCACTATATGAGTGAAATCGGGATTTGAGATTTATTGATACAATGACCATTTATCACTAAAGGTAAGACTTAATGCGCTAAACTAATATGTAAAGATAAAATCAAGCCACCCAGCCTATGCTAGACTTAATTACCTTCGTCGTTTTATTTGCAAAATGAATGGAGGTTTCCCCACACAGAGACCTGTCTCAGCAGTTTTCAGTGAAATGCTCTCTGGGTTGTAATTAATCTTCTTTTTTCTTTTCTTTTTTGAAGATGCATTTCTGTTCGGCTCATTTTCCTAATTTCCCGCTGACTCACAACCCAGTCAGGATGCCAAAATAAAACCTTGTTTCGGTAACAGCTTGGATTTGTTTCTCCCCTTTCACGCACACACACGGTAACTATGCCTGGCAGTCGGTGACAATTACCGTACATGATAATGGCCATGAGGTGCCAGACTTGACCCACAAGAGCAACGTTACCCTACATAACACTAGTGCACAGCCACAGTGCTGAGCAATTATTTGTAAGGGTTGCAATGCACTACATCAGCCTTCATTTGAGAGTCTGACTGATCAGTGTGGGTGCTGTAGGATGTTCAGGTTGTGGGAACCATGGTGATGTCTTGAAAAGGTGTGTTTTCACTTGCCGTCTGAAAATGGTGAGAAAGCCTTCAAAACACTGACAGTAACCGCCAGTAGATTTAAACTCCAGAGGGCTCCCGCTGCATGCTTTAAAGGTTTACCCATGGATAACGGGAACTTACAGACATTTAGAGGATGCTCAGCAGTGATCTCAAAGCGGTATAATGTAGGTTTAACTGTGAGAAAGAGCCATACTCTTGACCTGCTTGATGTGAACAACATACTCAAACAATATTCATTCAATCAGTCAAATGCCTGGTTTTATTGCCTAATATTATTACATTTTATTATATGGCTTTGTTGAATGCTCAATTCTGATTGGCCACTTCAGGCATTCTACGGTCAAATATTTCAGAAAAATGGCCGCTGCTATGGGTAATGGACCGCTTTAACTCGGGACTGTTTTCATATCACAGGGCGCAAAGAAGTGCTGCAGCGGTCACTTTGACCATTGTTACAAGAAAATCAACAAATCTGTCATCATATGCGCTTGTGTTGCCCAGGAAATATAACAGTTATTACTGTAAGTTATTACTTTATGCTAGCTATACAGTATATTCAGTTAGCTAATTATCTTATTTTAAATAAGACTTTAAGGTAGCTCTCAATTCCACCACATTTTAAATGTTTAGTGTGTTCTTAAAAAAATAAATACATAAAAATAATTCCTCTGGGATGTATTCCATTTCATTTGTAATGCAAACGTGCAGTCATCACTTGCCAGAATGGTTCCACGGTGTGTATCCAGGAGAGTGGAAATAAACCTGTGACCTGAATGTGAGGACAGAACCCTGAAATGTCACAGCAGCTATTGCTTCAAAGACAAATCTGCGAGATTATCAAAATGCTCAGTCAAGTTTTACCCACTGCCAGGTCTCCGGGTCACAGAGTGCTTATTTTTCTTTTTTTTTGGGGGGGGGGGGGGGGGGGGGCTAGGTCCAAAATCTGATTAGACGAAAATGGCGAATCTGCCAGGAAGTCCCGGCTGTTTAAGTTCAGTGGACTGGAAACGCAAACGTCAGCCTTCCTCTCAATTAAATTATCCCCCGGCCCCGTGTTCCATGATGCACCAGGAATGTCCTGGCGCGCTTGTTAGCTTTGAGTGTAGAATTTGTTAGGAGGCAGGGGACACCTCCGGGGTCCCACGCGGGCGGTTGGGACCGTGTTCTGAGAGACACAGCCGCAGGGGTCGCTCCTGGACGAATTCCAAATAAGAAATGATTCTGCTGCCCTGGCTTTTATGAGGTATCGGGGCAGTGTTAACAGAAGCAAAGCTCACGCAGTAAAAAAAAGAATGTGAAGCCATCTGAAATATCGCCACTGTGCGTGACAATAAAAATTTACAGGGAGCAGAAAACAAGAAAAATGGAAGCTGTGCAGGTTTCACATTAGAAAAATAATACATCTTGCGAAATTGCTACAGTTGCTGTATTACCGTTGAAGAGGTGGCGACTACAAAACCAAGTGACATTTTTATCTGAGCTATTTAATAAGGAAGGTAAAAACACAAACGGTAAAAAAAAAAACATTAGAATGTAGTATGTTGCCACATCACAAAATGCTACCGGTCTAGAATGTGGTCATCCACAATGATTGGATGCATTTTTAAATCTTGATTGCCTTGATTGACAGGACACAATTACAGCCATTTCGACTGGTCTGAATGAACTGCAGAATGAACTGTAGTCCAGGTTAAAGCAGCAGTAAAGCAGGCCGTACTACCTTGTGCTGAAATCCATTAATTGATGTGAAGGATAGAATGTAAAGCACACTCTGGCCAAATTTATCCCTCAGCAAAATGTGATCATTTACAAAAAAGGGAAACATAATGCAGACGGTCATTTCCTGAGTGAGGTAAACCAAAGGCGCATCTCACAAATGACTTCTTGCAAGCATTCAGGAGCTGAAAGTAAGCATTTTGCAATTATGCTCTCCTCAGTGGCTGGTAAAAAGACATCCACGGCCCACATTCAACCTTTAGAGTATATAATAGTCCTGCAAGAGTACATTTAATCCAATTTATGCCAATGCAGTCAAACAGCAAAATAGCCCATAGACATGTACATGTGATGGGAGGATTTAACTGACAAGTGGACAATAACAGAGCAAAATATAAAAGATAAACCAATAAAATCTGAGAAACAAGTGAACTGAATGAATGGAATAACTATTCTTGGAGCATTAACATTTTTTTTTTTTTTTTTTTTTTGTGAGTGTACAAAAAGAACTCAAAGGAATATAACCCCAGCGGATTAGACTGCTCCTGTCATAAGTATCCTGAAGGTGTCATCCACAGTCAGAGATGGAAGTAAGAGACACAGGTGCTGGATATGAATATATCAGTGTCACAAAAACGTTCCCAGCAGCCCTTTTAAAATGACAACCACTGAGTAACAGGAGTTTCTACCTCTGTTATAGCAGTTACACTAAAAGTTATTTTTCTTCCCCTGTCTTTGTTTTCAGGCACTTTGAGCTGAATAATTGTCACAGCTCGGTGTCTTTTCAGTGGTGCCGCTGAATGGTGCCTATTCCTGTCACAAACAGGAGCGTTACCTTGAATACCTAACGCTCTCCCAGAAAGGACATGAAGCAAGCGACACCAGCGGAAAACACAAAAGGAACAGTAGCAGGGATTTGAAGAGAGAGAAATCTCATTTAGATCCGCAAGTGCATAGGACGAAAATGCAATTATCTCAAATTCATGTTCTGGGAGGGGGAGGGGGGAAAAAACAACATCAACCAATAAATAAATAAATGTAAGCTCATTAGTTCCCATTTCAGCTCACAGGTCGGAGTCACGTGGCAGAAGGCAGAGTTAGATCAACTTTAAGCAGCTGTGGCATTTGAACTCCAACTGAATAAAATACCCCAGGGGAAACTTGTAGAGGTAAAGAATAAAGAAAAATATCATCTCAGCAAGTTTAAGCTACTAAACTTTACAATTACTACAAACATATCAGTGTCTTTACAAAAGCCCCCACCACCCAAACAGACACACAGAAAGGAGGAAAAATAAAAACCAATTGCATTGTCATAAACCATACTATGGTGTCTCAAAAGGAATATATTTATTCAATGCTCTTATAATGTGTCTAATATTCCTAAAACTTATGAAAATCTTAGGAATATGATTCTAAACAAAAATTCTACAGGGAAAAACAACATATTTTTAAAAAATGGCAATAAAAACAATGAATGTATAATAATGCTGTGATTCATTAGATTCACCGTAATCTAATAATTCACCAGGTTGATTCAAGGGTGAATGGTGTGATGCTGATGTGATTTGTTTCATCTGAAGCTTGGTGAGATCATTAGGAAGATTATTTCTGGGCTGCCAAGGAATTTTGGCAGTGGAGTCACTGGAGATCTGAGCCTAGGCTAAAAGTTATTTTTCTTCCCCTGTCTTTGTTTTCAGGCACTTTGAGCTGAATAATTGTCACAGCTCGGTGTCTTTTCAGTGGTGCCGCTGAATGGTGCCTATTCCTGTCACAAACAGGAGCGTTACCTTGAATACCTAACGCTCTCCCAGAAAGGACATGAAGCAAGCGACACCAGCGGAAAACACAAAAGGAACAGTAGCAGGGATTTGAAGAGAGAGAAATCTCATTTAGATCCGCAAGTGCATAGGACGAAAATGCAATTATCTCAAATTCATGTTCTGGGAGGGGGAGGGGGGAAAAAACAACATCAACCAATAAATAAATAAATGTAAGCTCATTAGTTCCCATTTGAGCTCACAGGTCGGAGTCACGTGGCGGAAGGCAGAGTTAGATCAACTTTAAGCAGCTGTGGCATTTGAACTCCAACTGTGCAACTGAATAAAATACCCCAGGGGAAACTTGTAGAGGTAAAGAATAAAGAAAAATATCAGCTCAGCAAGTTTAAGCTACTAAACTTTACAATTACTACAAACATATCAGTGTCTTTACAAAAGCCCCCACCACCCAAACAGACACACAGAAAGGAGGAAAATAAAAACCAATTGCATTGCCATAAACCATACTATGGTGTCTCAAAAGGAATATATTATTCAATGCTCTTATAATGTGTCTAATATTCCTAAAACTTATGAAAATCTTAGGAATATGATTCCAAACAAAAATTCTACAGGGAAAAACAACATATTTTTAAAAAATGGCAATAAAAACAATGAATGTATAATAATGCTGTGATTCATTAGATTCACCGTAATCTAATAATTCACCAGGTTGATTCAAGGGTGAATGGTGTGATGCTGATGTGATTTGTTTCATCTGAAGCTTGGTGAGATCATTAGGAAGATTATTTCTGGGCTGCCAAGGAATTTTGGCAGTGAAGTCACTGGAGATCTGAGCCTAGGCTATTGCACTAGCCACATACCAGCAAGACTGGTTTCCACCAGAGGTAGGGTGTGTTTAAGCTAGTGCTACATGGGCTCCTCCAAAAAAACACACCAGGAGCATCTGCATATTACAGAACTCAACAAGTTTTCAAAGTACAGAAATTCCTGTCAGTAAGTCATTAAATAAAACTTGCACAATCTAGGCCAGCCATTAAAAGCATTGATATCAAAATGAGGCAAAATTAAAGCAAACGCAATATTGGCTATCTTAGGCCACACAAATCAAACAAGCTTTATTCCAAAGCAGCGTTACCCAACGTTTCCTAAATTATTTCATGTACCCTGTGTTAGTTTTTTTTTTCCATCTTCCCATCTGAAAAGAATGTGGACAGCAGGTACTGCTAGCAATCAGAGAACGTTAAACTTGGTCAAAATGCCAAAAGTGAAACCATCTAAACTGTGGCTGTATTTTACCTGAAAAGACTGAAACAATGGGATGTGCGTTTGGATGACATGTGGGGTTTACATGTGAAAGGATAGAGAATGCATTTTGAAAAATATAAATGACTTCCTCACAAAGATTATACAGCTGTAAAAGCAATTTTTTTGGCAATTATTAGTTGGCAAGCAAGCTAGCTTCCACACAATACGAAGATGGCAACCCCAGAGTTGTTAAAAAATGTTGGCTGAAATAGCATCACATGTGCATTTCGCCAGGGTATCAGAGTATCCTGCAATTGGCTACCATGGTCAGATGTTGTTGGCAGATGTAGCTAAATGTCCAAATGGGCAAATTATTGATTGTGGGACAGGAGAATTTGTGATGATAAAATCGACTGGAAAACGCGAAATAACCCAAGTTTAAGGCTGTATTGTGTGGATGTGTGAAATTGTATCTGAATTCTGTGTGTTTTTCCTGAGGCAAAGAAGGTACAGAAGTTCATGTTTTTACGGGCTGAGAGTCTGTGGTCATACATTGTGGTTATTTCAGTAGAAAACCCACAAAAGGTGCCAAACTCGGTGCAGTATAGGTTTGGGGCATTCCCTGCCAAGCCACAGCAGTCAGATAACATACACGCTCCTCAGCGTGCATTCTTCAGATGCTTCAGCTGCAGAGCTCAAGGGGTGGTGCTGATAGCACAGAAGCAACTCAAACTACTGACAATCTAAATGTTTCACAAAATAAGCGTGGAAATGAAAGTGTTTTATGAACAAATAAAATGAATTAATTGAATCCATAATTTCCTCTTGCCAAAAACAAAAATCATTTTGGCCTTCAAGGCCATGCAGTCCACTTTATCAGCCAGCCCTAATTGTCCATGACATCTGCTTCTTTATTTAATTGATTGTACATGAGCAGACATGTCAGGAGAAAGGAGAGGAACTCTCGTTTGGAATAATATCAGCAGCAGATTGTTTTGACAGAAGCAGGCACAGAAAGCAACTAGCTTGCGGTGATGAAAACGATATTCAAGTTGGAGCGAAAATTGGCGCAGTACAGTAGGACTTCTCTCTCACACAGAACTCTAATAGGGAAATTTTGGTTTTCATGTGCAAATTTTTTATTTTCAATTTTTTTATTTAAACTACAGCTGTACGGTTACAAAATCGTTTTTCAGTAGGTGTTCCATTTCCTGTGACACCGCAGGACCCCCGCGCCTGAAGTGTTCTCCGCCAGCTGATATCTTGCATAAAAAGTGAGTTATTGCCTCTCACAGAACCCTCACGCATTTGCATGACTGTGCTCTTATTGTGTGCGGTGCTCAGGCTTTCAATGGGCAGGCCTCAGAAAACAAACCCCGAAAAGTGAGACTTGGCGAATTTCAAAAAACGAAGAGGGTCAGATCGCGTGTGAGGCTAACTGATACTTGATGGTGATTAATGCCTGAAGATATTGACGATGTCTTGGCTCGCCCCCGGTAAAAAACCAAACGTGGGAGTGATAAAGCACTGAGCTACTTCTTCGGTTACTGGCTTTTATCAGCACAGGCACACCGTCCTGGCAGCCAGCTTCGCAGTCAGGCTTTAAAAAGATCTTCCCTGGGAAGCCGGGGAGGTCAGCAACAATCCATAAATTATGCCGGAGACAAAGACAAAGTCTCTGCCACCCTGCATTATTCAGAGAGAATCAATATAATTTTGCGATTCAAACGCTGAAACCTATTCTTCTTGCTTATCAGCAAAGTTCCGCCGAAGCAACTCCCTCAGTGATCAATTATTAAAATCAACTTCAAATTGCCGGCTTTGTCAACAATTCGGGAGGGCCCCGAGATTTATTCCGCCGTTTCAGCCACAGCAAGAGGGGCGATTTTTCATTTAAATAGCCTTTAACATTTCTTATTAAAATACATTATTGTTCCAGAGGATTTATTTATTCGAGGTGATAGTTCATTAGTTTAGATGAATTTGATTTACTTTAATTTCACATTAAATGGCATGCTGGAAAAACAAACAAAAAATAAATAAATAAATAAATGAACATGCTCCATGATGACTTGGGCTTTGTAAACAATACACATGTTTGCTGATCATGACTGGTCATTAATTAAATGTGCTGTACGAGCAGAATATCCCTGTAATGCCACTTCTGCAGATGGATTCTACAACTTGTATTGGATGCATTCAAAATGCATAATGAATAAAGCATGTAATCTGTATTCAAATACAATTTCATTGCACTTAATCCTGATTTCCCCCCCTCATAAGATGCTGTCTAAATGTGTTGCAGATTTCAAATCCTCCTTATTGTAACTTTGTGTCTGCATGGGTTCTTTGGAGAGGGAGAGCCTCTGTCTTCGTTGTCTTTCATCATGTCAGACATTAAATGGCTAACATCGGGGAGTTCTATTTGGAGAGCTTCTGTTGAAAAGACTAAGTGCTACCTTGCCATCACTGATATCAAGCTACTTTGAGCATAATTAATTTTCCATTTTCACCTGTCTTCCCATGTCCTTCGGACTACTTTGTCTCCTTAAGTAACATCCAACTGCTTCACCAAGAGATCTCCAAGAGTATTACCTTGATCAATCTTTTCCACTACAGACGCACTAAAAAACACAAGAAAATTGACTTTTCCTTAAGTGGCGTCGGGTTGAGAGGGAAGACCAAACGCAAGCGTGCACACACACACACACACACACACACACACGCATGTACGCACACACACACACACACACACGCATGTACACATGCACACACACACGCACCTGCGTACACACGCACACACACACGCACCCGCACATGTACACACACACATGTACACACACATACACGTGCACACACACATGCACGCACACACATGCATACACGTACACACGCGCACGCATGCACACACACAGTATGTACAGCAAGCTGTGACTTTTCATCAGCTCCGTGGGGTTTCACATGAAATCTCTTACCAATTAAAGGGCAGTGTTTAAGAGAAGAATTGGCAGGCATCACTATAACCCTCCAGGATGGAGTGGCGCTCTGTTACACAATTTTCTGAGAAGTGAGCGTCCATGCTAGTCTGTGAGATATTACATCTCTGTCATCGGCAAATATTAAATCTGTCTGTCATTTATATGACAAACTTTGACCATAGTTTGACTGTAAGCTCACCTCAGAGTACATTTAAATGTTTTACTTCTGATACTTGATGTGTGTTAGAAAATCACCACGATTTATTTAGCAACTGCACTAAGAACTGTTGAATATTAAGAGACTGTTTAATTGCAGGATTTGCCTTACAATAGTGCAATCAATAGTGCAATATTACGAACAACATACATAACAGTTAAAAACAAACATTTAGCCCAATGGCGCTTAGTAAGATTCCTATTTTTTATGAATTAGTCTCAGTTCTGAAACCTCAAATGAGATTTCATAACCAGTTAACTCTTGGGTGGGGGTGATTAGGAGGACAGACGCAGTGAACACAATGGGGAATTTGTTTTCTTAACAGTGTTTTCACAGGAAGTCTCCCGTCCGAGTACAGACCAAGCACAGCCACACTTAGCTTCAGTTGCTCAGCAGGATAAGGACATTTGGTGGCAGCTGAGCTAAGTGCACTGCATCCACGGGGTTACGATCGCAAATGTGGACATATTTCATTGCTCATGAGTAAAACACATTTGGTCCACTTACACCGTGAATACGATGACTAACGAAACAACCGGGGTGACCTCACCGCCGCGCTTCCCCTGTGCACTGCCATGGAAACGCCTCCGGAGCGGGCACTCAGAACGCATTCTCACCAGATAAATAACAGGATAAGCTGATGGCTTTTCCCTGTCAGCTCAAGATCTAAAAGCCTGCATGCTTCAGAGCCGTCGCCCTTTCGGCCTTTCCCCCTAACAAATAAATAAATAAATAAATAAATAGATGGGGGGGGGGCTTTTGAATGAGTGCCCTCCTCCATATCCTCTCCCCTCTACACCAATCACTGCAAGGGTTTTCTTTGTGTGCCACTTGAGAGAATTAATCAGCCTTCATTTTCATTCAAAGACTGCAGCAAAGACTGTGTGTGTGTGTATGTGTGTGTGTGTGTGGGGGGGGGGCGGGGGGTGTATCTGAACTCTGTGGCTGCTCCACAATGAAGTCCATAATCCACTGATTAACCACAGTGATCTTCGTCTGGAGAAGCTCCACTGGCTCACACCCTAACCCACACAGAGAGGAAACCAGAGCACTTTTTCCCTCCCCCACTTTCCTCATTTTCAAAGCAAATACTTCAGAAGGCAAAGCCTGGTTCGGTGACTGGGAGTGGACTAAATACATTTTTTTTTTAAATTAAAAAAAGAACTTCTACCTAAGATAGCTTTAATAATTGTTTATCTCTTTTGTCCATGGAAATTTCAAATTAATTTCCGTTACATTATTTTACTGTTCCTCTGAGCCGAGGACACTGGTGGCAAAATGAAAAGACAATAATGGAAGACGAAACAACTAACACTTCGAATTTCGGTAATGACAGCGCAGGAAAGAGAAAGAAATTCAATGGCGAACGATAAAATTGTTGTCTGAAACGAAGCAGAGGGCCCAGGGTGAGGCTGGGCCTATTTATCATGCCAGTGTACCCGACTCGCTGCTCGTCTCTCTGATATTCAGGCTGTATGCCTGCTCTGGCCCTCCGGGCTTCTGTCGCGCGCATTTTTCGATCAATACCTCGGCCAGATAGGTGGCTCAATCAGATCCTCCCCCTCAGGCAGGGACCTGGAGTCCCTCCCTATTACCTGCCTGCCTCCCTGACGGCTCAGGCTCCCCCCCCCCCACCACCCCCGCCACCCCCCTTCACCGAGGCAGTGCACCACCTTTGTAAATTACCACAGGCACCGCAAGGAGAAAGCGTGTGCACTGGAGACCCGGAGATGGCGCCTGCCAACCTCCCGTCCCACCCCCCACCCCAAACCCCCCCTCACTGTCTGAGGGTTTTAATGCGAGGACCCTCACTTTAAAACAGTTTAATTTAGAGTCCGCTCCCCCCCATCCCCCCGCCCGGGTCCGCCACACGGGGAGCAGGTGTCTCCAGTCACCGCCGGGGTGGATTTCCTGTCAAAAAACGCCCCTCCATGACATAAAAATCAATTTCCTCCTCCCCGGGTGTCTCGCTCTCCCCACGGCAGATATGAAATGAACTCCCAGACAGCGCAGCACTGCGGATCTCCACGCTGGAAGTAATTAGCCATCTTCAGGATAATAGGGAGAGTGCACGCGAGGTCACCAATGATCTTTCCTAATTGCACAGACTCAGACCAACGCTGGCTTTAAAAAAAAAAGAAAGAAAGAAAGAAAAAACAGAGGATAATGGCCTCGGCGTTCGGTCTCGAGACAGGCGGGCAGCGCGGCTTTTCACCGGAAGGCGGTCGTGCTAATCTCTTCCTCGAGGCTACCGCTACTAAAAACGTCTAAAACGCAACGCTGAGACGAACCAGAAAGGCAAAGTGCTATTTACGGGCTTGACTGCTGTAATTACCCCGTCGCGTCACCCCGACGGCCGGGCACGTAACATAGAGCCTGTGCGAGGGCTGCTGAAGAGCTGCTGCCACAGGGCCTCCACACCAACGCCGGCGACTGGCTTCCAAAAGAGCTAGCGTGTCTGCTTTCACCTGATAACATCTAGATAGCATCAAGAAGTAAAGAATAAATAGCATATCTAAAGCTACTGTGGCGCGCACGCAAACACGCACGCACGCACGCACGCACGCACACAAATATTTTGATTCTGATTTCAGAAACATCACAATTAAAAATGATAGATTTTCAGCATACATGCATATGAACAAGCACACAAGCTTTTAAAATGAATTAGTTGAACACCGAGCTCTTGTCTCCTTATGGATGCTGCATGCCTAGAAGATGAGACGAACCAAACCTGACATCCGAACGGACAGCAGCTCTGAGGCCCCAAAGGCCCTGCTTTGTGACCTAGATAACGGCCCTGACCTTGGGTAATCTTCCAAATGCCATGCAATGACTTACCTAGAGGATGAGAGAGAGAGAGAGAGAGAGAGAGATACAAGATCAAACCTGTGATTTCCCATAACTCCTCATTTTTAACATTTATTTATTTATTTAATTATTCATTTATCTATTTATATGTGAGTCATCTGTGAAGAGGGGAGGGCTGGTGCATGCATTATGCATTCAGCCCCACGCTCAGCACCACCACCAGCCAACCCCCCCCCCCCCACCCCCACCCCCGCGCATCAGCGTTCCGACGGGATTAGCCCCATAAGAATCATCCCAACCAGTCTCTCTGACTGGAAGGCACAATTAAGAGCAAACTCTCTGAACCATGCTGAAAATGTCAGTCAGAGAACTGTTTTATTTATTTATTTCCCCACCTCCCCCCCCCCCCCTTCACCATATAAGCCCCTCTGTCTGATTAATAAATTATGATGAACATGCTTCTTTAAATTAAAGATGTTCTTCAAGCAGCTTCGAGAGGGGGAACAATGATTTGAAGGATGGAGGGATGAAGTACTCGGCGCTTTACCCACGCAACACCCAGGGATGGAAAATGAAGGGCCTGTGTAATAATCTGCAATCTCGCTTTATTAGGTAGATGTGATGGTAATGTCAAGCACTTCTCACAGATAATTGCCGCGCTGACGTCTACTGAGACAATGACGACGTTCTCAAGGAAAAGGGGAAAAGAAGGCGTTCCTTTTATAAATCAAGGTAGCAATCATAGGCTTTAAACCGAAAGGCATAAAAAAAGCATTATATATCACGTTCGCTTTCAGCGGCCTCATGCATAATGCGACAGACACAAAAAGTGCACTTGACAAGGATAAACGCAGAGGAGAAAAACAGCACTGGAAGAGAAACGAGTTTGAGAAGTGGCGATTCCCTGGATGTCACCCCGTGTCCCTAGACCCCCCCCCTTCAGACCCTGTGACATTTATTTCACAGCACATTTCTGAACACAAACAACGGATTACAAAATGAAATTAGGAGAGGCAGACACATTTTTAAAAAAGTTATTCACAGCTTGCCAAATTCATTATGGTGATCTTTCCAAACACAAAAACATACAAATACATGTTTATCTCTTCGTCAGATTTAAGGGCAACTGGTGTGTGAACCCCAGCAGACGATTTCAGATCACCCCAGTCTGAGGTATATAAAAACGACATCTCTACTGTAACCAAAGCATCCTCGGGTTTGTGCAACCGCGCCGAGCGCCAACATTTGGGACGGCAGATCCCGGGGACTTCCCAAATTTTAAAGACGAAAGTGAAAAGCGCCCCGGCTCGTCCATCATCGTGAAACTTTGCATCCGGTAGCGATGCCATTCGCGCAGCACCCCCCACCCCCCCCCCCACCCCCCCGGAGTTCCCTCGCGGGTCGAGCCCTCCGGAAAGACAGCACGTCAGGCGCGATAGCCTCTGACAGGGGTGAGCGGTCTAGTTAACACACTCCTCAGCAGACAGATGTCAGTAGCTGGCTCTCTTTTTTTTTTTTCTCTCCCCCGGTGGAAACGCGCCGCCGCGGCACCGGCACAGCCGTCTGGAGTCTGCTCTCCGGCCGGCCGGCCGAGCTCCTCGGGCTGAGGTGAATGATGCAGACAGATACTGCGCTTCACGGAAATTAAATCCCCCCTACACTGGACACTGGGCAATGAGGAGGGGGGAGGGTTGCACCAAACCAAAAATACAGTTATCGACATGACTAAACAATATCACACAAAAAATACATACAAACACACACACACACACACACTCATGCACAGAGCATGCTTTGCTCATATTCAAGTGCACAGTCCAGATGCATTAGTGTGGACTGTGCACTTGATTATGATGTTTCAGTGTGGACGATGCATTAAAACAAATACAGATACACATAGATGTGCTTGGACAGCTCTCTTTTCTAGCTCAAACAACACCCTGCAGCACTACTGTAGGACCTGACGCTTGGACAACAGGCATTTTGGGGATCAGTTTACATGTATTACCTTTTAACCAAAACAATATTGAATTTTGCAGATGACACTAAGACCCAGCAGTTTTTACTCTGACTGTCATCTAGTCACAAACCACCAGGCACAACTCAGCAGCCTTCATGTCCGATGGAAGCAATAAACTGTCTAAATTCTTCCAGTGTGTTTACTACAGTACCTTACCTTAGCTTACCCAACATTACAGTGTGAGTATGTGGCATGTTGGCCTAGATACCAAGCACAGCCATACATCACACTGTTAACTCACAAATGACTGCCTGCAGTCCTCACCACATCTCTCATAGTTCCCATGTTCTTACCATGATCGATATTCCATACATATAACTATACACTGGTTACTTACAACAGACTTGCAGCAGACCCACTACTCAATGCTTACAAATTAATTAGGAATGGGTAATTAGTGTATATGTATTATAGCGTGCACTTTTCATAAGATTGTTGTTTGTTTTCTGGTATGGCAGTATTGGCAGGGAGTAACAAAGATGACCTTCTCAAAATAAGGGGTCAGAACTGACCTTTTCTGCCCAGATCACTGAAGCATGTCATGCAACATAAACAAACCCCTCACTGGGAACATTGGCAAGACCAAAAGATAAGGCTCTAGCATTTACAGACACATTTCAAATGATGTACATACTGTACATTCATTACAGAGGCACTAACAGAAACACTGCTGACAAATCAAGAGCATTTATAAACGACAGCATCAACCATATTTTTTGGGAATCGCTGAGCAGCTACACAAGTTTTAATAACCACACCCATGCAGGGGAGGCTGGGGGTTCCTTTGACGATCTGGGAAGAGCTTAAAATATGAACGGCCAGACGGTGGTGTTTTTTGACACTTCTCACTCGATTGCCAGTTAGCCCAACCAGGGTGCTTAACCACAGAGCCACAGTGCAGAGCTAGCCAAAGCGTGGAGCTAGCCCCAGCGTGGAGCTAGCCACAGTGCGGAGCTAGCCCCAGCGCGAAGCTAATCATAGGGCGGAGCTAGCCACAGCGCAGAGCTAGCCAAAGCGTGGAGCTAGCCACAGCGCGGAGCTAATCATAGGGCGGAGCTAGCCCCAGCGCGGAGCTAGCCCCGCAACACGTGCATTCGTGCGTTCAGCATATGCAGCGCTGAGAGCGGGGCCGAGGATTCCCAGCTTGCCAAGAGACACATCTCACGTATCACCATCACGGTACAGAGATAGTACAGAGAAAATCTTCCTTTTTTCTTTTTTCAGTCAATGCCACCCAAACAATGCAGGACATAATGTGATTAAGATTACATTCTCAGTTCAGTTGTCAGGAAGGGAAGCATTTGACTGCAAATGGCAATGCTAATGCAAGATGTCAGATAGGTGTAGGATAACGGGAGGCTGTGCTGAAAATGGCGACATGACAAGATCGTATTTCCAAACTGGAAAGGGATTATACATCATTGTTTGACCGTTCATTAAACCAAACAAACAAATACATAGTTTCATTCATTAAATAAAATTTAACAAAGGTCAGTTTTTTTTCATGGTAACAGCCCTTGTAGGTTATTTCAAGATTTTCCACTTCACCCTTTCATGTCTGATGACTGAACAGTGGTTTTAATGTTAATGAGCCAAGTGGGAGTGGGTAGAGCACAGGCAGCATCTTACGCTGTGCTCAGAGCCTTTCGGTGACCTTTGCGGGCGAAGCGGGGTTCAGGCCGACGCCTAACTGGCGCTGGAGGCGATGATACTGGAGAAGCGGGCTCTCGCTCGCCTCCGACGCCCAAACACAGGATGCCTTCCCTCAGGCAGAATAATTTAATCTGTGACCTTTAGCAAGATGGCTTCAAACGTCTACGAGCGAGGGTCCAGACCACAGGCTCTGATCAAGGAAGAAGCAGGTAGGACAGACTGCCCACAAAGTCCCCCCCCCCCCCCCAAAAAAAAGACTTCCCGCCCTGGGCGAAGAACTGCCTGTTGCAGGAACCAGTAGCCCTCTGCTACAGGAAGTGCTGATGGTGAAACACACTTCTGACATAGAGGCCAAGGGTTGGGCCAAATGCGGGGCTACCATTTTCCATACATCGTCTGGAGTTAAATTCTGGCCCCTGCAAAAATAAATAAATAAATAAACCGTGGTTTGTGGCAGTATGAATTCATTCCCTCTGCAAGCTGTATCTCTCCAGGATATATTATATGGAGCTGCAGAAATGGCTGGCAAAGAGCCTTTGACTTGCACAAAGATAACATTGGCCTGTCATTAATGATCAGATAACTTTGCTGCTCTGTTGTAGAGGTAATTATCCCACTTGTAATTGTCACCAAGAAGGGGAAAAAAAAATCAAATGGGTAATGAAGCTGTTAAATTGAAACAGAAAACTATGGTGGAAAAAAAAAAAACCTGCATAATGCTGTAAATTACAAGTTATACTGGATAACTGGTAGGTACAAATGACAGTTGTGAAGCAAAAAAAATAAATTAATTAATAAAAAATAATAATATTATATATTACATATTTCTGCACCCTTCTTCCATGACCTCCATCTTAGGTTTCTTAATCTAAACAAAAAATACCCTATTAAAAAAAAAATCACATCACATCCTGACACCTACCAGCCCGTAACACAGAAGCTAGTCTGCCCTGAGCCTCTGAGATACAGTCTGATGCTACAATTTCACACGTCGAACAGGCTGGCCTCAGCACCCACGGCACAGTCTCAGAGGATCCGCCTGCCGGATTCACCTGTCACTCCCACCACAGGTGTGGCGCGTCGGCGCTGCTCCACCAGCGCAGGAGAGGCGCGCGGTTCCGTCCGCGGGAACGCCGTCGGAAACCGAAACGGTCGTGAAAATGGTTCATAAACGCATCGGGGCTGCTGTTCAACAACTACCGGGAGGAGTGCCGCCCCGTTTCTTTTTTAAAGGTCTATCGCCGTTTGAGGTATGTTCCTACCTTGTTATATTGCTATATATACACAGATACGCAGGCAGGCACACAGGGATAGTGTGTGGGGGGGGGGGGGGACGCGACGACGTGCAGAACAGCTACACGCAGCCAAACCCACGTGATGTCAAAGATCACCTCACATACCCCCAAGCAGCTTCCACTTTTGACTTTTGCAGTATGCAAAACTTTTGAGTGGAAATTTAAAACAAGGTAATTGACTTCTCCACTGACAATAGAAACATGTGGGGCAACAGTCAAGGGAATATTAAAGGGTCGTGTCAGATACTAATTTCACACGGAAATGGCCCATATATTCCTTGCACACCCCTCCCAATATCAAACTATGCACCACATTATGCAAAGAACAGAAAAAAGTACACGTTCTGTCCAGAGCTTAATGCATATTACAACTATATTATGTATAATTTGGGTTTTATATTCATAGTGTCGTTCCTACTGTTAAATATCACCAGCAGCATTTGCCATAGTTACGATGCTGGTTTCTGTAAAAGTCCCTATGTGTCACCTTGAAACATAACACATTGTATCTAAAGCACCACCATAGCACCTCCATAAAACACTGAGGCTATTATGCCCACTGACACCTCAAAGCACCCACAACAGTCAACATGATGCTTGAGAACATGGGAGCGCACTTTACTGAAAGGCCCCCACAAGTCTCCTCTATTTCTGTTTTACTTCTCTGTGTCATAGCCAGTAGCCATAACAGTTGCTCCATAAAAGCTGAAGCTAAGCAGGATTAGTGGAAGGGAAGACTTGCTGCGAAGATCAGGACATTGCTGGAAGTGAATATGATGATACAGTATGGCGGATGAGTCATATCAAATGCCCCCAGGGCAGAGATGGGGACACTGTAGAGCAGGGATCAGCAACTCACAGCCCTCGAGGGCCGAGAACTGCTGGTTTTCCACCCTCCCTTTGCCTGGGAGTCAGGTGTGAAGACAGTCTGGCCAATCAGGAGAACTAATTACCCAGGAGAAAAGAAAACCAGGGCTGGATTTGGATTTGAGGGCCAGAGTTGATGATCCCGGCTGTAGAGGATGCTGTATTTTCAAATGTATAACTGAAGCCGTGCTTATCCGTGATTGAGAAGGAAACTTTGGAAGTAATGACACTGGTGGAACTTTCTAGAACAAGCAAATCTCATTTCTCATTTGACCATCTACAATCACCCTATAATTATCCCACACTTTATTCCTGCTGCAAGACTTTCCATTCCCCGCACACTCTGTTTCCTAAGGTGAAGCGCCAGCTTATATATATTTGTCCCAGCTTACTGTATATTTTCTCTTCATATTCATTGTTGTTTTTTTTCCTGTAATGTGCTATGTAACAATTGCTTTCTGTGTGTGTATATATATATAATTTGTGTGATTACCGATTCCTTTGTGCGAGAAGTGTACATATCTCCCAAATCAGGACTTCGTCGTGGGTGGGTAGCCTCACATTGTTCGGTAGCACAAGGCTTGAATTAGCTCCACTTGATAAATCAGTTCCGTACTCCTCACTCCCCAAGACACATTAAGCATTTACAAATCGGAGCGTTCGCGGGCCCGGGTCATGTGACGAGATAAAAACGCCCTGGAGGGTGCTGATAGCCAGTCCCGATTCTGATTCATGGCTTTTATGCGGGTAAACAGTTTATTAAAGTCATGCAGATGGCATCAGCTGAACCCGGCAGTTGGAAAACTTAAAAAGAAAAATGGCACCACGCGAAATCCCGCAGAATTAAAATGAGTCACGGAAAAAAGACTATTTTGCATCTTCCTCCACGCGACATAAAGCTTTTGATAATCACGTTATCTGTGGAGGGAGCCTACCGAGTCCTACCCTGAGCAAACTCGCCCCCTAACCCCCTTCAACACCACACCCCACAGCATCCAAAGAGCTGCATATCCAAGGAGGGAGGGTGGGGGAAGCTTGGAGATGTAATCACCGGAGCTTCTGAGCCCGTAGGAAAGAAATCTTGGATCAGGCCTGGACTTACTGAGAGATCAGCGCTGGCTGTGTCCGTGTGTATCGATCACGTTCCCAGGGGCGATTGCTAGTCTACTTCCTGGGTTTACTTATGGAGGCCCCGAGGAAATGGACAGAGCGCTTCCAGCAAACGCAAAACTGCTGCTTAACTCAGCTCACGGAGATTTCACATGACTTGGCAGCAGGAACTAGTTTGGAAAAAGTATGTGATCAAAACAATTTTCAGAGGACTTTAGAAGAAGAACTGTAGAGACGTATAAAGCTGGAAAAGGCTACACAACTATTTCTAAAAGCCTGGGTGTTCATCAATCCACAATACGACAAGCTGTCTACAACCGGAGGAAATTCTGCACTGCTGCTACTCTCCCAAGTAGAGGGCATCCTGCAAAGATCACGACAAGAACACAACATGCAATGGTGAAGGACATCAAAAAGAACCCTAGGGTAACAGCAAAAGACCTGCAGAAATCTCTTGCTCGTCACTGTTCATGTGTACGCTATAATGAAAACACTAAACAAAAATGGTATTCGTGGCAGGACACCACAGAGAAACCCACTGCTCTCAAAAAAACATTGCTGCACATCTCAAGTTTGCGAAAGACCACCTGGATGTTTCACAATGCTTCAGAGACTATGTTCCATGGATGGATGAGACAAAAGTTGAAATTCTTTTTTTTTTTTGCAGAAATTCACAACGCTATGTTTGGAGGGAAAAACACTGCTCACCAACACCAGAACCTTATCCCAACTGTGAAGCACGGTGGAGGGAGCATCAGAGTTTAGGTTGCTTTGCTGCCTCAGGGCCTGAACAGCTTGCAATCATTGAGGAGACAAAAAATTCAAAATTGTATCAGGACATTTTACAGGAGAATGTCGGGGTAGCGGGACCATCACCTGAAGCTTAATATAATTTGGGTGATGCCACAAGACAATGACTCAAAACATATAAGTAAATCAAGAACAGGATGGTATAAACAGAATAAAATTGAATAGCCAAGTCAGATTCCAGATCTTACCCTACTGAGATGTTATGGCATGGCATGAAGAGGGCTGTCCATGCAAGAAATCTTAAAAATAGCAATGACCTAAAGCAGTTTTGTGAGGAGGAATAGTCTAAAATCCCTCCTAACTATTGTGCAAGTCTGATCTGCAGCTATAGGAAACATTTGGCGGAGGTTATTGCTACTAAGAGGTCCAACCAGTCACTAGATACAAGGGTTCACATACTTTTTTCCCAGCCTGAGCTGTGCATGTTTAGACAACGTGTTCAATAAAGACATGAAAAATTGATTGTGTGTTATTAGTGTAAGCAGAATGTGCTTGTCTATTATTGCGACTTACATGAAGATCGGATCACATTTAATAAGTAATTACTGCAGAAATCCAGGTAGTTCTAAAAGGGTGTGTATGTGTGTAGAAATATATGTGCATGAGTGCGCTTGTGCATGTGTGAGTGTGCGCGTGTGTGTGTGTGTGTAGCTGTAGATCCTATAGGGACCCTTATCTCTACCAGCTAATCCTGGGCTCCCTGTGAAGGGGAAAAAAAAAACAGCCAGAAATCTATAAATATTTAAAAAAATGTCAAGGCCCCGTCAAACCAAGGAACTTTGAAATATTGTTAAAATCACTTTTATTAGTTTTCCTTGTCCATGTGGGAGATTAAGAAGCAAACTCGCGGACACATTTCGGTGCCAATATTCTGCTCAGGACCCCTGACATCGAAGAATACTCAGATAGCATCTTGGACAGGAACAGTCTTATCCGACAGCATTGGAGAGCCACAAAGTTAACCATTATACTTGGGTGGCTCGACCGGTTAAGACGGTGTTTGTCCAGTGTCTGGATGCACCCCCGCAGTCCATTACCTAATCCTAACTGTGCCAGTGTTGACCGTGGCCAGCAGCCACACAGGGTGGCGCATGATTAGCTATGGAATTACCCTGGGAGGGATGGTTTCAGCTGGCTGCCTTATCCACTTATCCAGGTCTCAGCTCACCCGCGATTATGACCTCTGTTCAAAAAGTGTGCGCGCATGTTGGACACCACAGAGCAGACTTAGAAATATACATATATTTTAAAATTAATTTAAAAAATAGACATACTAATACTGGCACTCTAAATAGTTCACTGAACCAGAAGAAGCTGACATGTTCTGGACACCATGTCCAAAGACATATTTAGACACTGAAAATTCCATGGATGTGTATCTGTCTGTCTGTCTGACACTCATAGGCCGTGTATGTGAGGAGACATTCCTGTTTAAAGTCCCACTCTGCTTCCATAAAGAGCATCCAGAATGATGCCTGAAGGAATTAGACTCTATACTCCACATGGTTCGCACAATTCATTCTCTCCTGTGTGCTACATCACAACCTGAGGGGGATACTGCATTTTCACTTGTGTCCACTTTTCCCTAATCCGTGACCAACCAGATCAGGCCGTTCCCCCCACACTTGTCCCCGCAGTGTTGGGGGCAGAGATTGGAGGCTGTGAACTGTGAGGCTGTAACAGCTCGCAATGGAATGGTCTCCGCAATGTGGGAAGAGCTTCAGCTCCTCAGAAGTGCGGATCCTGGCTAACGCCTCATTCTCGCTGGAAAACAGTTCCCATGAGCCCAATCTAGAAGCAGCTGAATTAAGTATTTACTTATGAGGGAGATTTTATTGCCGTAAAACTTCAACTGCAGCGTTTTAAAGTTTTTATAAGGGGCATAGGGTCACATTTTTGGCTTATCTTAGCAGTCTGCATCATTCATATGAAACAAGTATGTACAAAACAATGCTAACAGTGAAAAATACCATCTTCCAAAGTGTTATAATTAAAATTAATCTACTTGTCAGAATGTATTTCAAAATTAAAATTGTTTTTATGTACGTATACATGTGTGAAATTTTTTTTTCATGTACTGAACATTCATAAACTTAATGGGGCTTGTTAACAAAACCTTTCTGAAATTATTCTTACTTTTATTCTCAAAAATGTTCCTACGAGAAACTAATATTGGATTCATTACACATGCGCAGACCTTTTTCTGTGCATAACCCAGATATATGAGATGACGAAAGCTGACTGTTTATAAATTTTATGTGCAATCCTGTTCATGTGATAGCATAAGGAAACTGCCCCGAACAAATACAGATAAGAAAAAAAAGATTAATGCCAAAATGTTTATGGAAACCTCCTTACACGCAGTTTACAATCAAAAGTGGTTGTACACACGTTTCGTGAATGAGGCCCAATATGTATGGAAAGTGCATTCTTATGACCTATTCACCACAATAATGATGATTAGTTAGACTTCTTTGATATGTTACAGAAAACAAGCTTCCTTCATTCCTTATGCTTGTGGAAAAAGAGCAAAAGCTGGCACTGCCCACAAAGCTTGCCAAGGGAGCAGCCACACTACCATGCAACGTCCTACTGCCTCCTGGCTGAGGCTAACAAATGTTGAGCATGGAGGGATGGCTGCCACAGGAAGTGGTGCTGGTAAGCCAGTAGAGGGGTGTCTTAACCTGTAGAAAAGCCATGCTTTAATGTTGTGATGGGGACACTGTGCAGAGAAGAGAGGTCCTGACTCACCATGGCCATTAAATATCCCAAAGATGCTGACCGAAAAAAGAAAGTAGCCGTTCTCAAGTAGCCAAATTCCCAATATGGCGCTCTAAACCTGGATCCTGTTCTTCTATAAGTAAATCTCTCCCTCCCCACCACAGCTGATGTGCGTTCTACACATTACTAATTGAGATGACTGCCCCTCCCTTTCTTAAATCCCTCCAACATGTTAGAAATTCTTTCTAGAATGTGGTGTGATAATATCTTAGAGGTGTACAAGATAAAAATGAAACACCAGAAATCCACAGCTACTCATTGTTTCCCATAAAACATGAACCATCTAATCATTTCTCTGATTGTATTTTCCCTGCACAATTAAAAGTGAAATAATTAAAATGACAAGTGCTGTGCAGCGGTGCTGAGTGACATTATTATAGACATAATTGGGAGCGCAGTTAATTTCCAGTGCTAACCCTGGGCTTTCTAGGAGTGAGGAATCACAGAGAACATGTCAGTCACACAATGAGGACAGCTAAAAACATCCAGCTACTGTCTAGAGACTGTCTGTCTAGCCTGTCCCAGGCCTGCTGTGGGCCACCCTCAGCGTCTCTCCCTCTACAACACGACCCAGGAAGCTCAACACTCTTGCTAAAAAAAATACTGTAGATAAAGTCAGATCTTGGAATGATAACACGATATCCACCTATGCCCCCTCGTCCTGCTGGCAGAGGTGAATGTGAAACATATTATATAATCCACTGCTGTCACAGATACACAGGGTACACCAAACTGTGGGATAAAATAACTAAAAGGAAATGACACCATGACCATAGCTTTTTCCTATGTGTACCGTTTATACTCCATTCACTGTATTACAGCATTTGCAACATTGCAAATGTACACATTCCCTCAGGTTAGAATACGGAACAGAGAAATGAGCAATACAAAACCTAAAGCAATGTCGCATTCACGTAGCAACACGGGGAGATCTCGAGATCAAGCTATGTTTGCTCAAGCCTCTCGGTCAGATTCTTCTCTTGGTGTGGGACTATGTAACAGACATTGGTGGTTAGGGCACTTGTTCTCACTAACCTGGGATGGAATCAAATACTGACGGCCATCTGCCCTGGAGAACAGCATGCGATTGGTCATAACAGCACCCAATGAAAGAGGGTATCGGTCAGGTATACCCCACCTCACTGCCAAAAAACCTCTGCTCTGTTCACTCGACCGTGATGTGTCCGGCTGCTCTGGCTGTGCATACAGCGCAGTGTTCTTCTGCAGTGACTGCGGCGTGACTGACTGCGCAGCTCCACTGCAGTGACTGCGCTCGCTCAGGAGGACAGTCCGAGGCACGTTCCCAAAAAAAAAAAAAACCGGACCGAGACACGAGGACAACTACCACTGCAAATGCACTCCGGAGAGACGAT
The DNA here is from genome assembly GCF_018555375.3 of Anguilla rostrata. Taxonomy (NCBI): domain Eukaryota; kingdom Metazoa; phylum Chordata; class Actinopteri; order Anguilliformes; family Anguillidae; genus Anguilla; species Anguilla rostrata. The sequence continues at coordinate 12,791,087 of NC_057944.1, forward strand.
GAACAAATAGGGCATGGAAAGTTATTTTAAAATAATAAATACATCAATATAATGTTGACTTATGGGTGCTGGCAATTTATTTTACATTGTTCACCCACAGTTGGATGGGAGCAGGCTTTGCTCCATTAATTCTAGCTGACAATTCCTAGTAGACAATCTAAAAATGAATAGAGCCTGCACAGCGCGCTGGGGTTTGACAGTTGTAGTGGTCACACACTTCTCTTTCCGATTGGGAAGAACTAGAGTTTAACCATTTTGTCTGCGTATGCTCACCTACAGTATGCTCACTTTGAATTGAATCAGGGAATGGGACACAAGGTTTGTCAGAACCTCTTAGGAACAGAACACTGTACTTTAGTCAGCTTTCGATGTTTTGCTTCGTTGTTTTCTTGTTTGGCTGTGATCGATTCACAACTTGTTTTCTTTTCATTAAATACTGTTTTTTGGTGAACATTTTTTTATTTTATTTTTTTAAATTGAGTTTTGACTTTACTGGTTTTAGCAGGGCGCACGTGGCGCTCTTTCCCAAATGCACACCTCCGATTGGCACGGCAACGCCTTGCGCCAGCTTGTCAGGTGTGATTCTGAGGAGAGCTGACAGCTCCATATTGAGTCTTGGGGATGAGGGGACCTCAGGTAAAGAAGATGGCGGGGTGGGGGTGGGGGGATGTGGAGAAAGAGCGGCCGAGCTGTCTCAGGCTCTGGTGCGCTCCAGTACGCTCTGCAAAGTCACAGAGCCCTGGAGACACGGTCCGGAGGGACACGGCTGACTGATTCATGAGCGCCAGGAACAGAGCCATTCTCACTCTGAGGAGACACCACCAAAGCGGCCCATACCGCCCCGTGTGTGGGGACGTGTGAATGCGAATGTGTGTGTGTGTGTGTGTGTGGGTATGAGATTCTGTGTGTGTGTGTATGTGTGTGGGTATGAGATTCTGTGTGTGTGTGTGTGCGCGCGCATGTGGGGAAGGGGGGTGGGCTTCGGGAAGGCAGAGAGATGTCAGGGAGATTTTGGCCCGGTGACATCTGTGCCAATGCCAGCTCCTTGTAACTGCCTCCTGACAGCCGTCTCTTTAGCCCGCTGCCAACCGGAGCAGGAGAGAGCCGTGTGGAGCCCGTGGGTCTGCGGTCTCCCCGAGCCCAGCACAATGATCGCTCCTCCGCACGCGCGCGCGTGCGTGGTACAGTACGTCCGCGGGTCTGCCGATCTGGGGTCCGCGTGCCCGCCTCTGCAGGCAGGACCGGCTGCCAGAGGAGGAGTGCCCAAACGGATACGCCCCCGCCGTCCTGCAACCCACACTCCCCATCTGTCCACCACCCCCCTTCCCCCCGCACCCAACACCCACACACCCACACCTGGCCGCTGATCTCGGCTACGCAGCCCATCTCCCCTCCCCCTCCCCCCCCAGCCCCGTTCCACGCAACGATGATGGATGTCTGATTAAAGCAATTTATTAATCCAATTTAGCCGGGAGGCTCGGCCTGTGATTCATGTCTCTGCGCCGCTATCTCTCATTTGTTTCAGCCCCGGTAAAGGTGACTCTTTTTTCGGCGGACGGGAGACGGCGGAGCGGCGGCGGGAGCGAGGAGGAGCGGCGGGGTGCGGGACAGCCGCGCGGCCATCCGTCACGGCGCAGTGCGGTCGGGAGGGGGGCGGGGGGGAAGGGGGAGGGTATACCTTCTGGGAGCCGTGGGCATCCAGTGTCCAAACCGATCGCACCCCAGAAACGCACACTCCCGCATGGGACACACATTTACGTACAACCAAACAGGGAACGAAGGAAAGGACGAAATAAGGAATAAATAAATTTTATAGAAATTACAATGTACGATTCAAAATATTTTTCTAAAATATTTCAAATGCAATTCAATTCAAAACAGAATAAAGAATCATTTGATTCTTTATTCCGTTTTGAACATTGCACACACACTTGCACACAAAAGTGTTGTTAGTGTGACTCGTTCGCAGGAAACATTTCTTTAGCAAGTGTCCGTCCTGTTACCAAGAAGCGCCCAGCTTTCAAACTGGATCTCATGCTTTCTTTCGCTCCAGCGCCTTGAAATCGCTGCCATTTCATGAAAAGTTTGGTACTGTTATCTCAACCGCCCACGAGCATAATACCACACACAGCCTGAGGGGGGTGGGTGAGAAGTGCCAAATCACCAGTGACTTCAAAAAAGCAAAAAAGTTACAGAGCAGAAAAACCCACCCAGAAAATGCACTAAATACAGAGGGGAACGGGCGGGGAGAAGAAGTCATTACATGACCAAAAAAAAAAGCAAACTCACTTCACCTTCCAAAACATGTCCCAGGAAATGGCATTCTAATCTCATAAAGTCGCCGCTACTGACAGCCAGCAATGGAACCTGTAATCTCAGGCTACCGAAACCTACAACCAGCCACGGCGAGGGCTGCACTCGGCTGCTGGAGGCGCGCGCGCGGGGGTGCAACACACCGCGCTTTACCCTCTCATCAACAGATGTCAAAATTCTAAACATGCCTTTGACTTCTTGTTTTGGAAAATGACATAATTAAGCCTAATTAGACTGCGCGACGCGGCAAAGTGGAATATATTGTCTGAACCCGAGACGCGGATGGGGGCTGGCGGAGGGGCGGCGGGCGGGGAGGTAGGATAGGAATGAATCACGGCGTGATTCATGAGACAGCCTAAACAAACAGAGCCGCGCCACGTCTCCCCGCGGGACTCTGCTGGCCCCTCAATCTTCTCCTCCTCATGGCCTAATAGGAAAATACTTCCCCTATTAATTAGGGAGCTCAGATCCCTTCCCGTTATGGAGGCAGGGCTGGGCCTGGCCGCTGGGCCCTCTCCCGTATTTCTGCCTGTTTATTTAACCTTTAGGAAGCCCTCATTAGCTCGCTCGTTCCGCAGAGCAGAGCCGGACTGTCGGGAGAAACCAAAATTAACGGTGAGCGCATCGCCGCGGCTAATGCTCTGAGCCGGGAGAGAGCGCAGGGGGCGGGGCGGGGCACGGCAGGGGGAAGGGGGGAGGAGCGGAGGACGCGAGCACGGCGGTCAGCTCAGAGTGCGCGGTGTCGCTACGGCGACCGAGCGCTAGCCCTAAGTAGCGCACACTGCTGCAGGTTCTCCTCCACGCAGGCTGTCCTGTCTCCACTGGGCCGTGAACGGCGCTAACCACAGTCTGCTAATTATGCGTTTCACGGTGGCACTTTGTAGACATAGAGGGAGGCCAGTCAGTCTGAGTATCGTGGCGTTTTATTCTTTATTTTGTTAGAGTGCCAAATTTTACACAAATAAATATGTATAAATGTCAGAAGGGGGATGGGGGAGACAACCGTCCTCCTGTGTGGCCTTGCTAATTAATCTCGCTATTCACTCGAGTCCAGCTCCAGTGTCAGTTACCACTGAAACAACGCAGAAGCTGGCAGAGTCCACTGCCCTGCTGCTGGAAACCACAGCGACATTTCAGCTTTCAGGTTTAACACAAGAATAAAATATATATGAACATGAAGTCCAGTTTGCTTATAACTAATGCTAAGTGACTGAACGTGGTACATGCGTTAATGCAACGTCTAGACTAGGGGACACGGGCGGTGCTACAACAACCTACAGGAATGACAGCTTTAAATGCCTAGGGACAGTTGATTTAAGAGGGACCATATTTGGCACTTGTACTGCGTAGGACCTGCCGAACTGTAGTAACACATCAAGCATTGAGTAAGTGAGCTGTCACCTTTATGGGACACCAACACACACGTGTCGAGTAGAACAAGCGTCCCGATACCAGGTCACGCGTGTCGTAAATCACGTGTTCGTACATCCGCTAGGCCATCCGTCCATACAGCATTGTCTCGGCTTGAAAATTGAACTGTAGGACATATATGTCTGTATGCATGCTCACGTGATTAAGTGCAATTTCATTTGCAATAAATTGCAGTTGAGAGCTTTATACAATTACAGCATTATGCAGTATTAGCCAGACTCTGTAGTAACTTTGTGTGTGTGTGTGTGTGTGTATGTGTGTGTGCATGCATGGTGGGGAGGGGAGAGGGGGGTGCAGGTTAGGGGTTGGGGTTGTTGGCAAAACCACAATGGTGCCTCAAGCTGCCCAGTACACTTCAAACTTGGCTTGGCGACACATTGGCATTTATTTTCTGGTACCGCGGAGCAAATGGTCATTTTCGTACGTGGAGCAGAAGGGGGTAGGATGTGAGAAAGCAGCGGGCCTGGTAATTTGCGGGGAGGCAGTAATCTCACTTCAGAGGCATGGCGACACCACTCAGCGACGTGTTTAATGAAACAGCGCGGCGAGGAAGCGCAGAGCCGCGCGCGCGATCCGAGCGCCGCTTCCACCGGCCCGACCGAAATCCGTCCTGACAGGTTTAAACATGCAGCCTGGTAAAAAACCTAAGCGACTCTTTTCCCTCTTCCAGCTCCAGCATAAATAAATGAGCAAACGAAATCCCTAACACGGTCCAGACGACTCGGGGAGGTGAGGAGGAGGAGGAGCGGATCCTCACCTCACCCCTAGGAGTGATGTCACGGCACCCGGAGAGAGTTCTGCTGCTCTGTCCGTCAGGGGCAGCACGCTAATGGAGGAACCGCGTGATCGCTGTACGTTGCTTTGGGTCACATGATCTGAAAACACAGGTCTCTGCACCCGCGCCGCACCTCGCGATTCCTTGACCAAATCCCGTTCTGAGACCCAAGAGGCTAAATGTGTGCACTAAACAATTTGCACTTTAATTGAGGTCCAGACATAAAAATTTGGACTGTTCAAAGAACAAATAAAACATGGGCTACGTTAAATTTAGTAGTTTGACATGTTAAGCTTTTTAAGAAGATACTGGGTATTTAAAATAAACCCACAGCTACCGTGCTTTGTTTGGACATTCTACAAACATACAAGCAAATGTCTCTGTTTTTGCACATTTTTCAAACTTTGCTCCATCCAACCAAAAGCTTTTACAGACGAGATCCAGTTCCAGAGCAGGAGCTCTTGTGCTGTGATGTGATGTGCTACTTTGTCCTTTCCCTTTCACCCAACAGAGAAGATCAGTGTTTAATCCATGGACTGTTGATAGATGGTCTACTCTTCACATTTGATCAAAACCAGGGAGGTGTTACATGGGGGGGGGGGATGGGGGCGGGTTGGGGGGGTCAAACAGCGGCTCGGGGAGAGCGGGGCGGGGGGGGGAGAGCGGAGACGCTCCCCACCAGCGCTGCAGAGCCTGGCTCCCGCAGCTTCAGCGCTAATGAAATCTCATTAGCAGACAGAGAGATACGGCGCGGACGCTAATGAATCCCAGCGCAGCGCGCTCCGCTCCGGCGCCGAGTCGGGGGGCCCCGGGAGCGCGGGATTGTGGGAAGGAAGAAGACGCCGCCTGCACGCCGCATCTCTGATCGGCGCTCCGTGGGGGGGTTTCGCGGGGGAAACACGCCAGGAAGAAGAAAGCCTGAATGCTAATTGACAGGCCATTTCTGCAGGTTACGGCCTTGGCTAACGCGGAGCTTTGCGCGTCCTGCTTCGCATCCCATAATTGAGCGGCTGCGGCGGGGGCACGTTTCCGTTGGACCCTTTTCTGCTCTCAGTTTCTCTCGTTTCTCTACACTCTCCCTCTCTCCCTGCGCCGTTCTATTCATTTCTGTCAAACAGATCTCTGTCAGTGATAGTAAAGGTATGTGCAGTCAAAAGCTTACAACAGTACAATAACAGAGCTAGCTATGTCTCTCGCTCTCTCTCTTTCCCCCACTCTACCTCTCTCTCGCACACACAGAAACACACACGTGCACACACACACACACACATGTAGACACACACAAGCACGCGCACACACACGAACACACACACACACACACACACAGACATGCAGACACACGCAAGGCACGCGCGCGCACACACACACGCACACACTCAGTTTGACAGTCGCCAGACTGATCTGTAGACACGGCGCTCCGAGGGCTCCTGGAAGGATGGGCCTTCACTCACGCCGGCACCAAAAAATAACCTTGGTAACCGTCAGACCACAGCCAGGGGCTGTGCAGCTGCTGATGTATTCACAGACCCGGCAAATAAAGAGACAGCCGCGGTATTAGTAATGCTAATGGTGACAGCCCGGCCTAACGCCGCCCAGCACGCAGCCCACTTAACGCTATCAATTATTAAACCTGCTTCCTCGCCACACTTAACACTTGATTATACTTTTCGGTATATGTACTCTCTATATACACACACACACAAGTTGTGCTTCCACATTTGTATCTGAGCTTGTGAATGTAAATAACAAACACGCACACATTTTTTTTGCTCGTTACCCATTTGTGTTTCTTGTGTTTGTGCGTTTCCACAACAAGTCATAAGCAGTGTCACATGATGACAGCGACTAAGATTATGAATTTGTATTGGCACTGCCGTTCCTGTGAAAGCAGCTTTGCTATGCTCCATCCAAACTTTTCCATGCAGATACTCAACAGGACAGGAGTTGACTCACAACGCAATAAAACGTAAACTTAACTTTCCCTGTTCTAAATGCAAGAATGTTTCACTTCTGAAGTGAAGCACCCGTTTGCCACCCACGCTCAGGCCAGGTTCACTCATTATTCAAACCAAGTATGCTTTTGCCCCCTCTGTGTACAAATTTATAATGTAACCTTCCGTGACAGCAGTGGAATGCTCAGCGCAGCCCAGGGCCGCCGGCAGTGCGATAAGTATTCAGTCACTTTCCTCTCGTTTAATGGCTTTGGGCGAAATCAGGAGCTGTTTATTAACTACTATTTTTACGAATCCAACTCGGAGGCCTCCGCTCTCTAATTAACAGACAAAAGCAATTTCCTGATTGTTCTGCATAAATGAAACTCACAAAGAAAAAGGCGGTAGAAAAAAATCAGAATGCAAACAGCACCGCTGGCATGGCCGAAGCGATATTTGAGAGAGAAAAAGAAGGTGCATATACGATTTGAAAAGTTGACATGGCAGCATTGTTGACTGACCGTGTCATTTTAAATATTGAAGGCAGTGCCTGTGCAGGAATGTCTACGGAGTGAAGCGGGAGGCTCCCCAGGGGAGCGCTGTCGAACCGGCTCACGGTGCATGCTGGGAAGGAGATGGCTGCGTCTGGAGGGCCGGTCTCCCGCAGGTGCTATGGATCACCAAGCTTTCGCTCGTTCCCTCTCCCCCCTCCGCCTCCCGCTCCCCCCCCCCCAGCCCCCCAGCCCCCCACCCCCCAGGCGGGCACTTACAGCAGCGAAGGCCGGTGCTGAGGCCCGTCTGGAAACCGGGCTCCATGTATCGACCCGCGCCGGCCGCCCGCTGCTGGGACGGCAGATGGGCCGTAATTTGGGCTTCGCCCCTCCATTATTCCCCTCCATTCTTTACTCCGCCGCCCCGCGAAAAGGTCACGGCGACGGGGCGAAAATCGCCGGAGGAGGGTGGGGGCGGCGCTCAGGCACGAGTCCTTTCCGCCAGGAAACCCCTCCCCTTCCCTCTGCTCCGAGCCGTCAGAGGGCTAACCGTAATTAGCTAAACCGAGGCCGACCCGCAGCGAGGATTTTGACTGCGGTGAGGGGTGATCTTGGCGAATGTTCAGCCCGACCCCCCCCCCCCCCCCCACTTCTCCCCCCCTCCTCCCAGAAACACTGCGACTCTGGGCTTTCGCTGATGGGCCGGTCTCGGGGCGGGACCACCCTCCGGGTATCGACCTGGGACGGATCCATGCTGCACCCCTGGATTACACAGGAAATCCATTACCCCGGAGCTGTCATCTGATACGTCCAAAGTGCACTCCATCGATCGCGGCGGCCGGGCGGTTTAAGGAGGGAGTCACCCCGCTATCCTGGCGATAATGGCGGGGGGATTCGCGTAAAAACCTTTTTTCGCGCCTCATCCCAGACGGGGTCCCTCTCATACCAGGCAAACCGTTATATAGAAACGTGGTGCTTTCATTACTTTTACTAATGAAAAGCGCTCTACCTCCAAGCACCCTCCCCCCAAATACAAAAATACATATTAAAGAAATCATCACTGTGCCCTGGAGCAACATTTGTCCTTAGGACTCACCATTACATGCAAGTGTGATTTTGTTGTAAGATCATTACTACTTCAAAAGTAGTTTGACAAGGTCACTGAGCACCAGCATAAATGGGAAAACGTGGGGGGGGGGAAATGCACTGGAAAAAAAATAGGCAAGCGCTTCAATTTACTTGTAAATGAATGCTGAAGGAATCTAGGCCTGTTTGTCAATAAAACACTTCAGAGACTATCAACACATATATGGCGTATTGGTCGACGTACCTTATACACAATGCAATTGCAGTAGCCTACACATTCAGACAGCACTCAAAACGACCTCATGAACTCAACGCAAATGATGAGCTTTTCTGTATGTGCGATGGCAACAGGACTACCGAGTGTCATGGTATTCAATTTCATCCAAAGATCGCAACAATTTGCACTTTAATAGGGTTCTTCTTGTTGATGCTGCATGTCGGACTGCAAACAATACAATCAAGGATGGCAAAGCTTTGAAATGGCGATGCTTATTTAGGTCACATTTTGGTGAAATGCAGTAACCGGTAAGTCTACTTTTTGTTACGTTACACAAATTCAAGGACACATTATCCAAATAATTCATTTTTCATTCATCATTTATCCACCGGCTTCAAGCAAGTCAGGCTAATTCAGTTGAGACCAAATCTATGATTTCCCAATTCAATTCACCAAACGTTAATGAAAAATGGTACAGTGCCAAAATGTTTTCGAGTCCAGTAGTATTGTTGGTGTACAATCTTCTTCTATAATCAGGTACCGATTTAAATCTGGGACACCAGGTGAGAGGAATTTCTTCAGTCATGTTAATATATTAATTAGCAGGCAGAACATAATGCCAGTAGTACTAATGGCTTCAGTGAGGAGAGTTTCAGCTTTTAATAAGCATTAAGATGAGCCAGTCCATGATTCTTTAACACAGTCTGAGAGCACGGTACTGTCAGGATAACAGAAACCAGCTTTCTCCTCCTCAACTTGACTGCAACGGACTGCTCAAAGTTGCAAAGAAAAGGGCAAATATAAGACTCAGCACAAAAAAGGTGAAGTTTTAAACATTTTAAAGGGGATTAATAAAGTGAATGACAGGAGATAATTCAGGATGTGTTCAGTCAGCACAAAAGGGGGCATAGGTGGAAATGAGTTAAAGGTCAAATTTTCATTGATATCAGGGTTTTTTTCCCCCCCAACACATATAGTGGTCAATGTACAGAATAGTCAGGTCACACAAAAGTGAAGACATAAAGATTTCAAGACAAGGCTGAACACAGTCCCAGATGCTTTCTAGACAGCAGAAAATAATCCGCTGGGATCAAACTTATGCTTTTTTTGTACTAAATATGATTTATTTAGTCTTATGTCTAACTGACATACAATGCATTCAAATTGCAATCCGTGCACCACACTAGAAGGATCTACAACAATAGAGGACACAATCAACCTCTCATTAACCCAGTTGTTCTACAGTACACTTGCAGAAGGACAGTCCTGGCTACACACAAAAATCTTGTAGTGTCAAAGAATAGCAGATATGGCACAAAGAGAAGGAACCATTGCTTATACAACTAAACAAAACACAAGGGAGAGACACTACAGAGGCACTACAAAATCCAAGCATAACTTTAATTTTCATCTTCATTATTCACACACACACACACACGTGCACACACACTAACTTCAAGCGGAAGAGGCAGGTGGACGAATCGGGGACACACCGCAATGTCCAATTGAATCGACCACTGTGGAGTGCACACACACCAGACAGGCCCATATGGGCACCTCGTGTACTGGACACGGAGAGCAGAGCCATGACAGGAACGGTGTGGACACCCGGCTTCTGTCTCCCCCCGCCCCTCACCCCCCCCCCAGCCAGCCAATGGGGCTGAAAGCAGGCTTGCTGTCACGGAGATGATCCGGGGGGGGGGGGGGGGACTCGAGCCAGATGCGCAGGCAGACGCGCACCTCGGGGCCCAATGCTCAGGGGGGGCCCGGCGAAAGAGCCGGGCACAACAGGCCTGAACAAAAACACGGCCCGGATCGCGCACAAACACACGGAGCGGGAGCGTCGTTCTGGCACGGGCGACAATCACAATCACACCTCCCAGAGCCTCCATTCGCATTTCAGGTAAAACACACACACATAAAGACAAGATGCAGATTTCAGAGCAGATAAAACTGCAAACGATTTGAACGATACAACGATGTGCTCTGACCTCAAATATTCACAGTGCAATAACCGTCACTATATAACAATAAACCCAATACAGTAAACGGGGTTAAATATAACACAGCGTGTTGTTAAAGCCATTTCAGGTTTACCAGTGCATTTATGATGTGCTTGTTTATATGGACTGTGAAACATGCAATGTCATGCTATTCTTAGAGCCTGTGAATATGTTATGCATGGATTATGAAGACGCAGTCAGTGTAACAGATTAACAACAGAGAGCTTCGGCTCTCAGCAGTAACTACACTGAATTTGTGGTTTCAGTGACTCCACGTCGCTGGCATTCACGGGTAACTATGGTAATAATCATCTTAAATGAGTTCACGCCCCTATATATAATTTTGGTGGACCCGTGCAAAGAGCCACTGTCATGAAAGACTGCTGAATAAACACTCAGAAGATAAGAACATATGAATATTGAGAAATGGGACATCGAGCATATCTAGGCTTTTCATTTGCCTGCTGTCTAGAGTGTATGCAGTGCTATAGGATAAGCCCACACTTGTGTGCCTAAAAGGCCTCTACTACATGACCAGGAAAGCTACATGTGGAAACACATTTTTCGATATCGATGTGAAATGTACCATAACTAATTTCTAACAAAGGCCTTTTGTTCAGCTGACCTCAGCATTAACATTCTGTTGTTCACGTGTTGATTCCTTTGATGAATAAAAAAAAAAAAAAAAATACTGTCATCAACAGAATTATTACCCTAGTGCAAATAAAGAAAACAGGTTTACATCACAAATTAGTCTTGCTAATGCTGCTTAGATGGCATTAGTGTAAGTCGGACATAAGCAGTGTAAAACAGTGCTGTAACTGCTTTATTACAATTTGGAACTTGTACTACAAAACTTTTCACCAGCGATCGATCAGATGGGCCAATGGGTCGAAATACAAATGAAACAGACAGGCATAGATAGAGCACACATGACTCACACTCACACACAAACATGTACACACTCTCCCACGCTCATACTCACACACGGTTCCGTAGAGGGATCTTAAACTAAACAAAAGCCTCCGAGAAGCATATTAGGCCAAGACATCCCCACAGGAACCGTAGCCTGAAGTACAGGTGCACGTCAGGCACTTACAAAAAGGCTCGGACAGATTCACGAGCACTTTTACACAAGCCGTTAAACAGCACATTCTCACTCGCTTGAGCCCCGGCATAAATCCTTTGGAAGAAGAAAAAAAAAAAAAAAAGAAATCCTAAAAGTCAGCGGCTCTCGGTGACACACTCGCAGAACATTTATGAACTGGAGGAAATCAAAGCGCCATCCCCGTTATCTTGTGGGTGCTCGGGCACCAGCGGCAGCCTCCATTATGAAGCAACGCCTGTGGCGGCTTTGAAAAAAAACTGATTAATTTCCCGTCAGATTATGAGTTATGTTAAAAATATGAAATTGAACCATTAAATTGGTGATACCTTATCCTAATTACATTTCATCGCGTTACGCTGCGGAATCCTCAAAGTTGGCTTTGCTCCGCCACTGGAACGTTAAGCGAGGTTCGCCCCGCGCCCATGGCAACGACGGAAGACCACGCGCGGGTATCATTTCTCCCAGGCTCATCTGAATGCATTTACAAATAAAATAAATAAGTGAAAATAACAGCCTCTTCTATTCTCTCCTCCTCCCCGCCCTGTGCGCATTACTTCATCCCAGTCCCCTGAAAACCCCTCATGGAAACCTATTCAACAAAAACTGTGGACCGGGGAAAACGGTGGACTTTTCTTTCTCGCTCTTAAGCCTTTCATTGAGTCCATTAAGGTTATTGTTGAAGAAGATGCTCATTAAATTTAGCAAAGATCTCTGACAGGAAAGGCTGGATTAATCCACAACCAGCGCTGAGGAATATAAATTACCCGATGCGAAACCTCGCGGTTCTGGGTTCAGTCTTAAAGCTTCTTTTGTAGGTCAGTGCTGACATCAGCAAATGTAGAACACTGGTTTTACAGCAGAGGAGTCAGGTCAGCTCTGAAGAGAGGAACTCTTGGTTCTACAGCATCTTCATGTTCAGTCATAAAAGGTTTTTTTTTTTTTTTTTCCCCCATGATCTTGTTCAGTCATGGGTGGTCTTTGTTCTCTCAAACTGTAACTGGGCCGCAATAAAATTAACATTGACTTAATGTATATACTTCCACAGATCAAAAACTCTATGGGAAATTGGAAACATTAAAAAAAAAAAAGAATTCAAATAAATAAAAGACCATTGGGGATGCACATTAAGAATAAATAAACATCAAAGACTCATTAAACCCAGGTAAATCTAGCAGCTGAAAGACACACACATATGACATATTGTTAATGTAATAATGAATCATTAATGAACCTGAGTAACCAAAGGCAAGGGTCATTCCCAGGGAAACCTATTACTACTTCTTTCATGATGATTTCACAGTTGGTTTGTGGGGAATTTCATGCACTCGCAGAGACCACAGAGTACACCTGCAGACATACATTACACCTGCCCTTCAGGCTCATCCTTGCTTCTCTTCTCTTTCAGCCTCCAGTAATGCAGCTGTTTTGGTCCTGTTTTCTTTTTTTCTTTTTTTTTCCTATCGCTCTCTCTCTCAAGCCTGCTTACTCTTCAGGCTCCTTTGAGTTTCACGCTACAGAAATGCTTCTCTGCCTCCTTATTCGAGCTATTTATGAGCCACCTGGCCCCTCTCACTCACCCCTCCAAGGAACAGGATTTTTCTCTCTCTAAAAAAAAAAGAGAAATCCTCCGTTCCGCTTTTCTCCGTCTGCTTTTCTATGTGGGCCGTGTCAGCGCTCCCTCTGATGCTAACCCCTCTGCCTCTTCAGGCTAATTCTCTCTGCCTCTTTCCATCTTAATTTCTTGTTCCCTACATGTCCCTTTCAATCCGCTGAGCCGGGGAGCCAGACCTTGTTTCGGAGCTGTCCGCCCCCCCCCGCCCGTCTGTGCTTTCTTATTGGTCACGCCTTTGCCTTTTCTTCCAAATTTCCTGGAAAAAGTCGCTCAGTCGGGAGTGACACTCGGCAGCAGCAGGCTCCAGCCTATCCTGCGGCGGGGGGACACAGTCGGCCTTGTGTAGCTATGAATTAACTTCATACGCTTTTTATCCCCTTTTCTCTCCAATTCGGAAGGCCTGATAATACTGTTTTATGAGCACTCATTGCCGTAAAGGCCCATTATTTATTTCTGAGAGTGCAGACATACGTGTGGACTTCTCCCACGCATGTGATGTCAGGTACTGTGAGTTATCGCACCACAGTTTGCAAGCAGGAAGTAGGTAGCACAGACGTGAGTCGGAGGAAGACACTTCACGTGCAGCTTTAAAGGGTAAACTTGCAGGTGTTTGATCAAATCAGGAGGGGTGGGGTTGCTGGTGTGGGATGAGACGCTGTCATCCCAGCCAAACGAAGCCCTCAGATCTCCGGGTGATGCTGAAACCAGTTGTCCTGGCAGCCAGCCAGTACAATCCACATTTGTATTGTAAATGGTAGAACTGTCTTGCTTTATTTAAACCATTTTCCAATTCTCTGTGATGCTCACACCTGACGTTATACAGCTTTAAATAGGGCACCCCACAAATGGGCAAGGATCGGGCCAGATTTGGCATCCAAGGGGTTCAGGGTGAACGCTGGGACCCAGAGAAATCCCATGATCGCATCAGACTGACATTCTTCTTCTGAAGCTCACGCCACACAGTCTGTGTACATCAATGTTTCGAGATCCTTTTTTTAACATCCAATCTTGCATATTCTGATGCAACAGACAGGAAAGCTGTCAGGAAAGCTCAGGCAACAATGCTTGATGGAATCTTTCATACGAGGGCGACTGCAACGCTTTGTCTGCTTAACTGAAGCTCACGCCGCACCCAGTCTGATCCCTGACAGCAATCTACCATTACCTTTAATCCACTATGCATGGCATTGATTGTTCCCCATCATGCCTTGGAGCAGGCTCCGCCTGCATCTTTGCCAGACACCACTCAACTTCGGGAAAAAAAAAACGAGAGCAGGCTGAAAATAGCTGCGCGGGAATCCGCCAACGAAAAACAGCGAACCGCTCTTTTCAGACACCGCTCATCAACCAACTTTGATATTTATTTTGAAAAAAAAAAAAAAACTAAAACAAAAAAAGTCCATTTACAGAGTCGGTAAAGGTGGTCCTGAGGGGTAACTGTGGTTAGAAGGCCACCAAACTTTTACAGAAACATAGGACGGGGAGCCGGCGGCAGAGCCTTTATTGTCCCGCCTGAACCTGTAAAATGGAGGTATGGATTTGTCTCGACAGTGCCGGCCACTGGAGAGCTCGCTGCATAAAGTGGTTTTGACAAGCCAGACCAGGCCCGGTGAGAACGGGGGCCTTTCTGTGTGGAGTTTGTCAGAGCTTTCCATATCAAACACACACAGACCCGCACTCATCTCAGCAGGCTCCAATTGGGGGCCTTCGGGATTGGAACACTCATGAAAAATAAACTTCAAAATGTCCGTAAGTTTTTTTTTTGAAGGGTACCTTCAAGTATTGTTACTTACAGTTTGATGTTAATTCATACTCAGATTTTTACAAAGAAAGCACAGACATTCAGACTAAACACAACATATAATATTAGTTACACCATGCTACTTCTTTTCCTTTCCTTGCCATAAAGTTAAATCTTAGTTATACAGTATGTATAACAGTATGCATTTGTGAGGGTTTGCTTTAACAGCTGGCAATTGTAAAGTCAGTTTATAGGGTGCAATGTTCTGATCATAAAATAAAAAAAAATCAGTTTCATTGTCTCCATTTCTCTCACTCTCATATACATATGAGCCCATATTATATGCCCATCCGATTGTGTGGTAAGGTTTCATGGGAGGATTACCTCTGCATGACCGTAAACCAAAGATGAACAATGGACGTTCTGCTACAAATCGTGAATCAGAATTGGTCAGAGACCTGTATTTCTTTTCCTCTTGCTTTTAGAATTTAGCAAGTATGGCTCCGATCAAACACTTCCAACTGATGCACGTATGCACACATACTGAAGAAGTCTAGACAGTGTAGGAAGTGCTGAAATTAAACCAATCTGTGATAATATTAAATTACTAAATTGAAAAGTCTCCACAGGGACTTTCTTTCATAAAATTGTGTGCCACAGTTGGCAGTGTTTTCACAGTTCATAACCATTTATCAGATTATCAGATACGCGCATCATGCAGAAAGACTGGGTACCAGTGTACGGCTTTCTCACCTAGCTGATTCCAGAACTGGCATGGATGTGCTGCATTTGACAACTGGAGTTACAAATTTACTAAAGGAAACGACCTTGGACACTTAATGCGCTGCACATAGAATAGATACAAATTGTCAGCTTTCATTTAAATCACTGTGAAGAAATTAAAAGTCTGAAACAGCGAGCACCTTCAACGTCTCTTTCCATAAACAGAAAACCAGGGGATCCGTGCTTTGATCCCGGTTTTCATGAGCTTGTACCAGCCTTTGTTCCTTGACCAGGTCTCCACTGGCGTGTGGCAAGGTTGTCCGCATCAAAGTGGCCCTGCCGCCCCGAAGGCGGCCGTTAGCATATTGCTAAACAACCTTGTAACAACCCCGCATCAAAGAGCGGGCCACAGCTGGAGAGCTCGGAGCTCAGAAATCCTTCACAGCGTGTAACGCATAAGAACCAAAACCACAGTTATTTGCATAATACAGACAACGTGCAATGCGCAAGGTCTTATAAAGGATGTTTGTGCGTATGTCTGTGTGTGTGTATGTGTGTGTGTCCATACGAGCACGTACACACGTGTAGTGTACCAACTTGTGCACAATGCGCCCCGCGGTTCGTGTCAAATCCGGATCATGCCTGTGCTGACTGCAGGTTCGGAGTCCAGCAGGGCGACACATAATTAGCCGTAGCATCAGACAACACTAAACTCTTCTGGTTGACTGGGCGGCTGCAATTTGCCGTTGCTAGCCCTGTGAATTCCGCAGCCTCCCGGTGCAGCACTGAAACAGACAAGCTGTTGAGTTGCAAAGCAAAAAGAAACTCTGGCAGACCGAAAATGTCGCAGTCAAATTAACGACTGTACAACCGTGTAACAGCGGCACGAGGTTAAGACCGGGGACACTCCAAACTGGGGATAAACCCTGTCCGCATACAGTTTTTCAGCAAAGAAAGTGACACAAAAATTGTACATCAGAGTCAAGCGTTTTTCGATCTCCAGCTTCAAGATGAACGTCTCACATGACCTACTCTCTTCAGGCATGCAGTCATAACAGTATCACGCAAAACTACAGAACCAGTCACAGACTTTTTAAAAAATGTTTTAATAAAGGATTAACACTGACATAAAGGATTAATAATCTCATGGCCTGAATCATGATGCTAGTGAGGCTAAGCGACACAGACCATAAAATATGCTGACATGTTGGGGGACGCAAAATAAGCTCCGAGCTCAAAATCCATGATCAAACTGGTAATTGCAGTTCCATTTTTTTTTTTTTTTCTTGAACCTCTACCCAATTAAACAAGATCAATAACCACACTTCCAACACTATATCAAAAGTTAATATGGCGCTGACAGTAGAACCACATTGCCAGCAGCCTAGGGAATTTGGAAAACATTTTTCGTCTATGGTCTCAATCAGCCTGGTGAACGAAAAGTAAAACGAATGGCTGAAACAAACCGTACTGTTCCACAATACGTCTCCATCTTTCACGGCTCTGTTTGGACACGGCTCTGCTTATCTACCTTTTCAACGTCTGAATCCAGAAATCTGTGTCTAGTCGGTGTAGAGGGAAAACTTTATTCTGAAATCATGTTCAGAAAAAGAAGGGGGGTGGGGGGGGGGAGAAACAAAGCCAAGATGGTGGCTGGCTTTATCCTTGAGGATATAAAATGCATCAAAGACATTATTCAGACCGAGATCTGCAACTGCTGAGTAATAAGGAATTTGTTTTTTTGGAAGGTGCGGGGGCGGTGAGTATTTATAGTTTTGTGTTTGTAATAAAAGTCAAGGCTGCAGCTTTATTCAGGCAGGGCTTTAACTCAAGAGAGGTGAACAAATGCAGGATATGTGACTGTCAGAATCTGACACCTCTTCCATTTTCGATCAGCAGAAAAAAAAAAAGAAGAAACATTTTTAGAGGAGAAAAATAACCCTGCCTGCAAAGTGGATTATCTTTGTCCCTTTGGATTTTGTTAATTGCTCTGTCAATCACAAATGCATTTGCACATTCGATTGACATTTCTTCACCAATCTGCACTTAAAACTTTCTTCCCTCCCTGAAGCTACAGTAAATTAATGCCTTTTTCTTCCTAGTGCTCAGTGTTAGCTTCTTTCTTTTGCTGTGCCTGGACGGTGTAGTGTTTTCCGGGCAATGAGAAATGTGCGTGGCTTTAGGTGTAGCAAGCTAGCCATGAGTAGTGTATCTTCGCCCACTTCATAGAATGCTCTAAAGAACCACATCCACACTGACGTGTCAATCCTCCTCCTCCTGTGGTCAGCTACCAGCGCAGATGGAATCTGATGTGGT